>NC_074704.1:15809415-16109415 GCF_029448725.1 Salvelinus fontinalis | reverse complement strand
TCTCCCTGGCTAGTCTGTTTCGTGTATTTGTTATTCAATCACGCAGTTAAAATCTCTTTGGTGTGGTCAGCGGCCAACCAAGTCAGCTTCAAGAGACAGAGAGAGACCTCAGTCTGTGAGCTAGCTATGCAAGATAGATCACCAACCTTTAGTTTTGCTGCTGGAACAATACAGGAATAGGACCTCTGAGTTAGTTGCGCTCCTGAACGCCCCAGGCTTTTTCTCTTCTGTTTTGTGAGTTACGACAGACTGAGGTGATTTGTTTTGGGAGTTTGGTCGCACTCTCGGCTTTTAAGCACTGGGCTTTTTCCTCTCTCCCCAGATCCTGTTCCCCACACAGAGGCTCTGTACACCAACCACTTATTTGTTCTGCTTTACAAGCAGCCATCTGGCAAAGCCTCACAACAATGTCGAATGTGATTTGTGGGCACTGACTTTTTTTTACTGTTAATTTGATGTTCATGGAGGAACATGCACATTGTTTTCCCTCTCCCTCTCACACCTCTCTGAAGTTGATTTAGTTATAAAAAAAAGCTATTCACTTTATGTCACTGCAGAGGGAACTCGTTCAAAACGCTGGGGGGGTTGAATTCTGGTATTTCCCTGGACTGCTACAAATACACAACCGGTCAAAAGTTTTAGAACACCTACTCATTCAAGGGTTTTTCTTTATTTTTACTATTTTCTACATTGTAGAATAATAATGAAGACATCAACACTATGGAATCATGTAGTAACCAAACAAGTGTTAAACAAATCGCAATATATTTTATATTTGAGATTCTTCAAATAGCCACCCTTTGCCTTGATGACAGCTTTGCACATTTTTGACATTCTCTCAACCAGCTTCATGAGGTAGTCACCTGGAATGCATTTCAATTAACAGGTGTGCCCTGTTCAAAATTAATTTGTCTAATTTCTTTCCTTCTCAATGCATTTGAGCCAATCAGTTGTGTTGTGACAAGATAGGGGGGTATACAGAAGATAGCCCTATTTGGTAAAAGCCTGGAACATTTCAAGAACTTTCTTCAAGTGCAGTTGCAAAAACCATCAAGCACTATGATGAAACTGGCTCTCATGAGGACCGCCACAGGAATGGAAGACCCAGAGTTACCTCTGCTGCAGAGGATAAGTTCATTAGAGTTACCAGCCTCGGAAATTGCAGCCTAAATAAATGCTTCAGTGAGTTCAAGTAACATACACATCTCAGCATCAACTGTTCAGAGGAGACTGTGTGAATCAGGCCTTCATGGTTGAGTTGCTGCAAAGAAACCACTACTAAAGGACACCAATAATAAGAAGAGACTTGCTTGAGCCAAGAAACACGAGCAAAGGACATTAGACCGGTGGAAATTTGTCCTTTGGTCTAGAGTCCAAACTGGAGATTTTTGGTTCCAACCGCCTTGTCTTTGTGAGACGTGGTGTCGGTGAACGGATGACCTCAGCATGTGTATTTTCCACCATAAAGCATGGAGAAGGAGGTGTTATGGTGTGGGGGTGCTTTGCTGGTGACACTGTCTGTGATTTATTTGACTTGCCTAGTTAAATAAAGGTTAAATAAAAAAGTTAAACATTTCATTATTTAGAATTCAAGGCACACTTAACCAGCATGGCTACCACAGCATTCTGTAGCGATACGCCATCCCATCTGGTTTGGGCTTAGTGGGACTATCATTTGTTTTTCAACAGGACAATGACCCAGCACACCTCCAGGCTGTGTAAGGGCTATTTTACAAAAAAGGAGAGTGATGGAGTGCTGCATCAGATGACCTGGCCTCCACAATCCCTCAACCTCAACCAAATTGAGATGGTTTGGCATGAGTCGGACTGCAGAGTGAAGGAAAAGCTGCCAACAAGTGCTCAGCATATGTGGGAACTCTTACAAGACTGTTGGAAAAGCATTCCAGGTAAAGCTGGTTGAGAGAATGCCAAGAGTGTGCAAAGCTGTCATTAAGGCAAAGGGTGGCTATTTGAAGAATCTCGAATATCAAATATATTTTGATTTGTTTAACACTTTTTGGCTGCTAAATGATTCCATATGTTTTGAATAGTACAAATAAAGTAAAACCATTGAATGAGTAGGTGTTCTAAAACCTTTGATTAGTAGTGTACATGTTACATATTAGGCAATATGCAGAATGAGGTGCATGGCTTTAGTGTTTACGAATAATCTCTACATGAATCTTCAAACAAGATTTAGCCTCACTCTGTCTTACCTTTTTACTGTATATTACCCTCAGTGTTTACTTTAACACAACAATATTACTTAGTACTTAGACACTAATCTCTTTCACTGTCGGTATATTGTATTCTGAAGCAACTGCCTTTCATTGCTTGGAAAATAAAGTTCTTGGATTGAAGCGCCTAGTAAATGAGAGTTTAACTCTAGGATATGAGAGACGTTTGCTCTTGCCTCAAAGGGTGTACAAATGGAATGGTTGATTAAACTGCTTCAAGCACTCTTATTTACCTTCAAGAACTGACTTCTTTACTATAGTGAAAGCATTTCATCACTAATATCCACACTACCTCAGGGTTTCTTCCTCGATGCAGGCAGACACAACAACAGCAGACAGTGTACCTACTACAGTACCTAACCCCCTCTCTGATAGTCAAGGAATATTTCAGACTGATGCTATCTTCCATCAGCATGCCAACACCCCATTAGTTTCAGATGCCTTGGGAAGCGTTGTGATATTTCATAAACTGCTACTCCAACAACAAGAGTGAGTATTACCCCTCTACTGTGCTGCTGAAGCAACTTCAATTATGTTTTGTCTTTTTCTCAGACTCTCCGTTGACTTGCAGCAGTGCCTCTGGCTCTCTCTGTCTCACTTACCCTCATAATATTTTCTCCAGACCAAAACATAGACAGCATAAACCGTCTCAGTCTCAGTGTAAACTATAAACCGTCTCAGTGGACAGGGCTGATGAGGATGAAATGACTGAATTAAAAATAAGGAAGGAAGAGAAACACCTATTGTATGGTGGTGTAGCCAGGTTGAAACACTGTAATTGCATGCTAATTATGGGTACAGCATTCTTCCCCGCAGACGTTCATGAATATGTAGTCATTCTAGGTTTTGGAATTAAAAAAAAGGTGCCTCAGTAATCAGACTAACTGTAGGAGGCATGTGCGTTATGGTTTGGAGGTTTGATTGTATTTGACACTCTCACACCAGAGCTTTAGTACTTGAGGATAGAACTAAGCGGTGAACAGTAAAATTCATGCATAGCCTACATACAATACCACACAGCAGCTAGCTATCTCTTCAATTTAAACTTGACAAGCCACGCAGGCAGCATTCTGTGTCTGGGCTGTAATGAGGACTGCCACAGGAATGGAAGACCCAGAGTAGACTCAAACAATATAACGTGGCTCTTGGGATCTCCCTAGTGCTCGGAGGCCCGTTCCAAATGATATTCTCCTCTCCAATCAGTCATCGCCCCATTCAATTTCCCAACTCTCTTTTAATATCCTGTAGAAGATATCAGCACGCCCTCATGCAGTTTCTGTCTCTCTCGTTATTCTACTTTATATTCATCGTGACCGTCTCTCCTCGGCACTCAAGAAAGAACTGGAATGAAAAAAGGTCTTATTGTAATTCCAATCGAAACTCTATTACTGGCAGAGCTGCACAACTCTCTGCCGACTACGCCATCAGGAGAAAAAAACCCTGAAGAGCTATAAAATAATAATCTGTTCCCATTTGTCTTTCCTCACTCATACTGTAAATTGCACCACACATCCGAAGGGAGTTACGGCTGAATGGGTGTGGACTTTTTTCAGTCTTCTGCCAGAAATTATTAGGTAATCACGGGAATATGGTAGCTATTCTTAGGCTCACGCGAACATGTACACACAATCAGTGTGAAAATGTAGCCTGTAATTACAACCATAAAAAGTGATGCATTTTCAAAACACAAGAAATAAAGGTGTTTTACACCTGCATTTTGAGCTCAAAGTCATTCATATTAGCAGCTAATATCATATATCACGTCACTTCTCTGGAGTCCAGAGAAAGCAAAATCATACGTCCTATTTTTTTTACGGTGGTTGCAGGATTGGATGGGAAGGAAAAGTATGTTCTGTCTGCACTGTGCCAGCCAACTTGACACACTGGAGTCAACATGGGCCAGCATCCCTGTGGAAAGCTTTCAAAACCTTTTAGAGTCCATGCCTCGACGAATTGGGGTTAGTCTGAGGGCAAAGGAGGGGGGGACTCGATATTAGGAAGGTGTTCTTAATGTTTGGTATACTCTGTGTATAGCCAGTAGGCACTCAAACCAGACCTTTCTGAAATATGAAAATGATCAATCAACTCCCCAGGTAGATGAATCAGTAGAAAACTGTATTTTATGTGGATGATCAACTTAGGCCTACTCTGTTTTTATTATGGAAAAATGTAAGAAATTATAAATGTAATTTATTGTCACAAATGTGGATATTCAGCGCCCACCTTTGTGCTCCAATGCTGATGACTCATTGGTCAACAATCAAGATGAGCAACCTTTTGGTTCTTATAGATGAGAATTTAGAGATTACTTGCTGGCAGTGGGTACAGAACAACAACAACAAAAACATTTTTTTGGGGGGGGGCAGGTAATTATACTACCACTGAAAAGGGCAATTTGGAGACTGGAAGGGCAAAGGGGCTTGTCTTCTGCACAGGTAGAGCCCTATTTGTGCACGTGTCTGTTAGCTAGCAGCTCATTCCCACTGCTAAATTATTCAAGCCTCCTGGATTCGGGGCACTTCCACATGTTTTTGCATTCCTCATATGTCATGGTCGACATATTTAGTTTGCATGTTATAGAATCAAAGGCACTCGAACCCTAGATTCCTGTAGGTAAAAGGGTGAGATAGTCACGTACTTTAAGATGTACAAAAACAGGGATATTTCACATGACGTGGTTCAAAGCCAAGATCTTTGAATTAGGTCAGAAACCTACCTTAAGATGTGGTTCTAAGCAGGTGTTGGTACATAACCACTGTCTTTAAGTCTGTATGTCTGTCTGTCTATACATTGAACTGCCTGTCTGTCTGTATTTCTCTCAGTCTAAACAAAACGTTTTTCATTTACAGATCAACAGACTGTGGATCCACCTATGAGAGGATGACTGACAAAGTGGGATAAAGACAGTGCTGAGTTACCTATATGTCTGTTCATCCAACAAGTGAAAGGTAAGACAAACTTCAAAAGAGTGATTTTCAATAACACAAAAATGATTAAGACTCAGTAGGAAAAAACACAAAAATATGTAAACGGAAAAGTGGTGCGTGTATATGTATTCACCCCTTTTGCAATGAAGCCCCTAAATAAGATCTGGTGCAACCAATTACCTTCAGTTGTCAATTAATTAAATAAAGTCCACCTGTGTGCAATCTAAGTGTCACATGATCTCTCACGTGATTTCAATATATATACACCTGTTTTGAAAGGACCCAGAGTCTGCAACACCACTAAGCAAGGGAACACCACCAAGCAAGCGGCACCATGAAGAACAAGAAGCTCTCCAAACAGGTCAGGAACAAAGTTATGGAGAAGTACAGATCAGGGTTGGGTAATAAAAACATTGAACATCCTACAGAGCACCATTAAATCCATTGTTAAAAAATTGAAAGAGTATGGCACCACACAAACCTGCCAAGAGAGGGCCGCCCACCAAAACTCACAGACCAGGCAAGGAGGGCATTCATCAGAGAGACAACAAAGAGACCAAAGATAACTCTGAAGGAGCTGCAAAGCTCTACAACCGAGATTGGATTAACTGCCCATAGGACCACTTTAAGCCATACACTCCACAGAGCTGGGCTTTACGGAGAGTGGCCAGAAAAAAGCCATTGCTTAAAGAAAAAACTAAACAAACACATTTGGTGTTCACCTCAAGGCATGTGGGAGACTCCCCAAACATATGGAAGAAGGTACTCTGGTCAGATGATACTAAAATGTAGCTTTATGGCCATCAATGAAAACGCTATGTCTGGCGCAAACCCAAAACATCTCATCACCCCGAGAACAGCATCCCATCATCATCATGTTTTTCATCGGCAGGGACTGGGAAACTGGTCAGAATTTAAGGAATATTGGATTGCGCTAAATACAGGGAAATTCTTGAGGGAAACCTATTTCAGTCTTCCAGAGATTTGAGACTGGGGGGACAATGACCCTAAGCATACTGCTAAAACAACACTGGAGTGGTTAAAGGGGAAACATGTCTTGGAATGGCCTAGTCAAAGCCCAGACCTAAATCCAATTGAGAATCTGTGGTATGGCTTAAAGATTGCTGTACACCAGCAGGAACCCATCCAATTTGAAGGAGCTGGAGTAGTTTTGCCTTGAAGAATGGGCAAAAGGTGCCTCTACAAAGTATTGACTTAGCTATGCACGCTCAAGTTTTCAGTTTTTTGTTGTTGTCTTATTTCTTGTTTGTTTCACAATAAAAAAATATGTTGCATCTTCAAAGTGGTAGGCATGTTGTGTAAATCAAATGATACAAACTCCCCCCAAAATATATTTTAATTCCAGGATGCAAGGCAACAAAATTCCCAGGGGGGTGAATACTTTCGCAAGGCACTGGATTTACTTTACATTGCCTTATGCTGGCAGCTTGACTTAGAATTTCAATTCAAGATTGTTCCAAGCAAAACTGTAGTTATAGCCTCAGAACATTTACCATGACACAACACAGAGACCAGAAAGACCTCTTAGAAAGCCAAAACGTATTCAAGACTTTTGAGTATTGTTGGTGTGCAGTTAAATGCTGAAGCAAAACTAATAAGGATTACCCACTTTTATTCAATTTTCGCCTAAAATGTCATACCCATATCTATCTGCCTGTAGCTCAGCTCCTGATGCAAGGAAATTCATATTATTGGTACCATTTGAAAGGAAACACTTTGAAGTTTGTGGAAATGTGAAAGGAATGTATTATAATATAACACAATAGATCTGGCAAAAGATTATACAAAGAAATGAAACACATTATTTTGTATTTTTTTGTACCATCTTTGAAATGCAAGAGAAAGGCCATAATGTGTTATTCCAGCCCAGGTGTAATTTCAATTTTGGCCACCAGATGGCAGCAGTGTATGTGCAAAGTTTTAGACTGATCCAATGAACCATTGTATTTCTGTTCAAAATGTTGTATCAAGACTGCCCAAATGTGCCTAATTTGTTTATTAATAACTTTTCATGTTCAAAATTGTGCACTCTCCTCAAACAATAGCATGGTATTCTTTCACTGTAATAGTTACTGTAAATTGGATAGTGCAGTTAGATTAACAATAAATTAAGCTTTCTGCCAATATCAGATATGTCTATGTCCTGGGAAATGTTCTTGTTACTTACAACCTCATGCTAATCGCATTAGCCTACGTTAGCTCAACTGTCCCGTGGAAAGCACACTGATCCCGAAGAATAAAAAAAAAAGTAGGAGCATCTTCTCTGAATGAAGTTTCTTTTTACTTTGGGAAGCAGACCATCTATTTCACATTATAACACCAGTGTCTCAGTCTCTCCTGAACCTTTTTAAGGGTCATATATTGGTCCCTCACTAGCAAACCGTCCAGTAATAAACTTTTTTCTGTTGGTAATGTGAAGGGAAAAGGGCCCCAGCTGGCTTTCTGGGCCTCCTGAAGAGAGTCAAATCAGGCCATAGATCACTAGCGCTGACCCTGAAAATCCCTCTATGGAAAGAGAGGGTTTGTGGGATACTGAGCTGATGGACTAAACCTGCGTCAGCATTGGACTCAGTAATACCTCGGTCTGACCCTGTGACTATTTTCCCACTGGCCGCCCGGATTTAGCAATAGAACCTATGGTGTAGTTGAAGGTTGAGTATGCCCATTCAGCACATTTCCCAGGTATAGGGATAAAGGCTAACCAAGCCAAAGACACATGATGTACGTGGGCAGGCAACAGATTTGCTGCAAGGGCCTTATCATCTCCCTTTTATGGTGATAGACCAAGGATCTTGTAGTTTTCTCCACCCAAGTTAGGGAACTACATTGTAGTAGAAGCTAGTCACGAGATCCTATGATGTCCAGATGCCCTTGTTAGGGCCATGTTTTGTAGACAACCACTATTGACCTCTGGCTTCAACCGACCCACAATCCTCCTCACCTTATCTTTTATCTCATTATGGATGGATGAGTGCAACTCTCTACTGGATAACCTGGGACTTGTTTTTCCCTCATTGTATTCGAGTGGCCAAGCATAACATCTGTGTGTATAGCATGAGAAAAACTCGTAGAAGGCTATCTCTATCCCTGTTGAGATGAGGCAGTAATGACCCTTAAATCCCCATGACAATATATTTGTGTATTTAATGCCTCAAGGGTGTTTTTTTCTCCTACAAGGAAATAAAAAGCCAGAATGACAATCGATTGTTTTCTACACAACAAGATTCTGTTAATGTCACCGACTATATTCTCACGTGTTGTCTAAAGTAAAAAAGCCAGAGGCATGACTTTCTAAGAGCAGGTAATATATTTGAATGATGATGCTGCCATTAAACTTCAAGCTTTTCAAGAAGACACTCTTATGCATGTTCAGCCTTATTCCAAGGTCTTTTGCACAGTTTCAAACCAAATTGTATTTGTCACATACACATGGTTAGCAGATGTTAATGCGAGTGTAGCGAAATGCTTGTGCTTCTAGTTCCGACAATGCAGTAATAACCAACAATTCCACAACTACTACCTTATACACACAAGTGTAAAGGGATAAAGAATATGTACATAAAGATATATGGATGAGTGATGGTACAGAACGGCATAGGCAAGATGCAGTACATGGTATAGAGTACAGTATATACATATGAGATGAGTAATGTAGGGTATGTAAACATAAAGTGGCATAGTTTAAAGTGGCTAGTGATACATGTATTACATAAAGATGGCAAGATGCAGTAGATGATATAGAGTACAGTATATACATATACATATGAGATGAGTAATGTAGGATATGTAAACATTATATTAAGTGGAATTGTTTAAAGTGGCTAGTGATATATTTTTACATAATTTCCATCAATTCCCATTATTAAAGTGGCTGGAGTTGAGTCAGTATGTTGGCAGCGGCCACTAAATGTTAGTGGTGGCTATTTAACAGTCTGATGGCCTTGAGATAGAAGCTGTTTTTCAGTCTCTTGGTCCCCGCTTTGATGCACCTGTACTGACCTCGCCTTCTGGATGATAGCGGGGTGAACAGGCAGTGGCTCTGGTGGTTGTTGTCCTTGATGATCTTTATGGCCTTCCTGTGACATCGGGTGGTGTAGGTGTCCTGGAGGGCAGGTAGTTTTCCCCCGGTGATGCGTTGTGCAGACCTCACTACCCTCTGGAGAGCCTTACGGTTGTGGGCGGAGCAGTTGCCGTACCAGGAGGTGATACAGCCCGACAGGATGCTCTCGATTGTGCATCTGTAGAAGTTTGTGAGTGCTTTTGGTGACAAGACGAATTTCTTCAGCCTCCTGAGGTTGAAGAGGCGCTGCTGCGCCTTCTTCACAACGCTGTCTGTGTGGGTGGACCAATTCAGTTTGTCCGTGATGTGTACACCGAGGAACTTAAAACTTTCCACCTTCTCCACTACTGTCCCGTCGATGTGGATAGGGGGGTGCTCCCTCTGCTGTTTCCTGAAGTCCACAATCATCTCCTTTGTTTTGTTGACGTTGAGTGTGAGGTTATTTTCCTGACACAACACTCCGAGGGCCCTCACCTCCTCCCTGTAGGCCGTCTCGTCGTTGTTGGTAATCAAGCCTACCACTGTAGTGTCGTCCGCAAACTTGATGATTGATTTGGAGGCGTGCATGGCCACGCAGTCGTGGGTGAACAGGGAGTACAGGAGAGGGCTCAGAATGCACCCTTGTGGGGCCCCAGTGTTGAGGATCAGCGGGGTGGAGATGTTGTTACCTACCCTCACCACCTGGGGGCGGCCCGTCAGGAAGTCCAGGACCCAGTTGCACAGGGCGGGGTCGAGACCCAGGGTCTCGAGCTTGATGACGAGTTTGGAGGGTACTATGGTGTTAAATGCTGAGCTGTAGTTGATGAACAGCATTCTCACATAGGTACTCCTCTTATCCAGATGGGTTAGGGCAGTGTGCAGTGTGGTTGCGATTGCGTCGTCTGTGGACCTATTGAGTCGGTAAGCAAATTGGAGTGGGTCTAGGGTGTCAGGTAGGGTGGAGGTGATATGGTTCTTGACTAGTCTCTCAAAGCACTTCATGATGACGGAAGTGAGTGCTACAGAGCGGTAGTCGTCTAGCTCAGTTACCTTAGCTTTCTTGGGAACAGGAACAATGGTGGCCCTCTTGAAGCATGTGTGAACAGCAGACTGGGATGAGGATTGATTGAATATGTCCTTAAACACACCAGCCAGCTGGTCTGCGCATGTTCTGAGGACGTGGCTGGGAATGCCGTCTGGGCCTGCAGCCTTGCGAGGGTTAACACGTTTAAATGTTTTACTCACCTCGGCTGCAGTGAAGGAGAGCCCGCAGGTTTTGGTAGCGGGCCATGTCAGTGGCACTGTATTGTCCTCAAAGCGAGCAAAAAAGTTATTTAGTCTGTCTGGGAGCAAGACATCCTGGTCCGCGACGGGGCTGGTTTTCTTTTTGTAATCCGTGATTGACTGTAGACCCTGCCACATACCTCTTGTGTCTGAGCTGTTGAATTGCAACTCCACTTTGTCTCTATACTGGCACTTAGCTTGTTTGATTGCCTTGCAGAGGGAATAGCTACACTGTTTGTATTCGGTCATGTTTCCGGTCACCTTGCCCTGGTTAAAAGCAGTCGTTCACGCTTTCAGTTTCACGCGCATGCTGCCATCAATCCATGGTTACTGGTTTGGGAATGTTTTAATTGTTGCTGTGGGTACGACTTCGTCAATGCACTTTCTAATGAACTCGCTCACCGAATCAGCGTATTCGTCAATGTTGTTGTTGGACGCAATGCGGAACATATCCCAATCCACGTGATCGAAGCAGTCTTGAAGCGTGGAATCAGAATGGTCGGACCAGCGTTGAACAGACCTGAGCGCGGGACCTTGCTGTTTTAGTTTCTGTTTGTAGGCTGGAAGCAACAAAATGGAGTCGTGGTCAGCTTTTCCGAAATGAGGACAGGGGAGGGCCTTATATGCGTTGCGGAAGTTAGTATAACAATGATCCAAGGTTTTAACAGCCCTGGTAGCACAATCGATATGCTGATAGAATTTAGGGAGTTTTGTTTTCAGATTAGCCTTGTTAAAATCCCCAGCTACGATGAATGCAGCCTCATGGTGTGTGGTTTCCAGTTTACATAAAGTTCGTTCAGGGCCATCGATGTGTCTGCTTGGGGGGGAAT
This sequence comes from Salvelinus fontinalis, assembly GCF_029448725.1. Lineage (NCBI taxonomy): Eukaryota > Metazoa > Chordata > Actinopteri > Salmoniformes > Salmonidae > Salvelinus > Salvelinus fontinalis. Next base: position 16,098,077 of record NC_074704.1, on the reverse strand, counting down.
ATATACGGCTGTGATTATAATCGAAGAGAACTCCCTTGGTAGATAATGCGGTCGACATTTGATTGTGAGGAATTCTAAATCAGGTGAACAGAATGACTTGAGTTCCTGTATGTTGTTATGATCACACCACGTCTTGTTAATCATAAGGCATACATCCCAGCCCCTCTTCTTACCAGAAAGATGTTTGTTTCTGTCGGCGCGATGCGTGAAGAAACCAGCTGGCTGCATCGACTCCGTTAGCGTCTCTCGAGTGAGCTATGTTTCCGTGAAGCAAAGAACGTTACAATCTCTGATTTCTCTCTGGAATGTTACCCTTGCTCGGACTCCATCAACCTTGTTGTCAAGAGACTGGACATTGGCGAGTAGTATGCTAGGGAGTGGAGTGCGATGTGCCCGTCTCCGAAGCCTGACCAGAAGACCGCTTCGTTTGCCCCTTTTACGGCGTCGTTGTTTAGGGTCGCTGGCTGGGATCAGATCCATTGTACTGGGTGGAAGGCAAAACACAGGATCCGCCTCGGGAGAGTCATATTCCTGGTTGTAACGATGGTGAGTTGACGTTGCTCTTATATTCAATAGTTCCTCCCGACTGTATGTAATGAAACCTAAGATTACCTGGGGTACCAATGTAAGAAATAACACATAAAAAAAAAAAAATACTGCATAGTTTCCTAGGAACGCGAAGCGAGGCGGCCATCTCTGTCGGCGCCGGAAGTTGGAATTTGACTCACAACCACTGCTAATAATGAAGAGTAGCATTCTAGACATATATATAGAATTAATAGACATAGAAATAATAGACAATTAACTTCTTATGGCTGCAGCCCGACGCATGTACACTTTTGACAACGGCCAGCTCAAGTGGAGGGCGCGAAATTCAAAATACATTTTTTTTAAATATTTAACTTTCACACATTAACAAGTCCAATACAGCATATAAAAGGTACAGATCTTGTGAATCCAGCCAACATGTCCAATTTTTAAAATGTTTTACAGGGAAGACACAATATGTAAATCTATTAGCTAACCACGTTAGCAAAAGACACCACTTTTTTTACTCCAACAGTTTTTTACTCCATCAGTAGCTATCACAAATTCGACCAAATAAAGATATAAATAGCCACTAACCAAGAAACAACTCCATCAGATGACAGTCTGATAACATATTTATTGTATATTTTTTTATTTTTTTTATTTAACCTTTATTTAACCAGGTAGGCAAATTGAGAACACATTCTCATTTACAATTGCGACCTGGCCAAGATAAAGCAAAGCAGTTCGACACATACAACAACACATAGTTACACATGGAGTAAAAACAAACATATAGTCAATAATACAGTGAAAAAAATAAGTCTATATACAATGTGAGCAAGTGAGGTGAGATAAGGGAGGTGAAGGCAAACAGATATATGTATAAATAAATAAAATATAAAAAGGCCATGGAGGCGAAGTGAGTACAACACAGCAAGTAAAATAAAAACTAAAAAACACTGGAATGGTTGGTTTGCATTGGAAGAAAGTGCAAAGTAGAGACAGAAATAATGGGGTGCAAAGGAGCAAAATAAATTAATAAATAAATACAGTAGGTAAAGAGGTAGTTGTTTGGGCTAAATTGTAGATGGGTTATGTACAGGTGCAGTAATCTATGAGCTGCTCTGACAGCTGGTGCTTAAAGCTAGTGAGGGAGATAGGTGTTTCCAGTTTCAGAGATTTTTGTAGTTCGTTCCAGTCATTGGCAGCAGAGAACTGGAAGGAGAGGCGTCCAAAGGAAGAATTGGTTTTGGGGGTGACTAGAGAGATATACCTGCTGGAGCGCGTGCTACAGGTAGGTGCTGCTATGGTGACCAGCGAGCTGAGATAAGGGGGGACTTTACCTAGCAGGGTCTTGTAGATGACCTGGAACCAGTGGGTTTGGCGACGAGTATGAAGCGAGGGCCAGCCAACGAGAGTGTACAGGTCGCAGTGGTGGGTAGTATATGGGGCTTTGGTGACAAAACGGATGGCACTGTGATAGACTGCATCCAATTTATTGAGTAGGGTTTTGGAGGCTATTTTGTAAATGACATCACCGAAGTCGAGGATTGGTAGGATGGTCAGTTTTACAAGGGTATGTTTGGCAGCATGAGTAAAGGATGCTTTGTTGCGGAATAGGAAGCCAATTCTAGATTTGACTTTGGATTGGAGATGTTTGATGTGGGTCTGGAAGGAGAGTTTACAGTCTAACCAGACACCTAGGTATTTGTAGTTGTCCACATATTCTAAGTCAGAGCCGTCCAAAGTAGTGATGTTGGACAGGCGGGCAGGAGCAGGCAGCGATCGGTTGAAGAGCATGCATTTGGTTTTACTTGTATTTAAGAGCAGTTGGAGGCCACGGAAGGAGAGTTGTATGGCATTGAAGCTCGCCTGGAGGGTTGTTAACACAGTGTCAAAAGAAGGGCCAGAAGTATACAGAATAGTGTCGTCTGCGTAGAGGTGGATCAGAGAATCACCAGCAGCAAGAGCGACATCATTGATGTAAACAGAGAAGAGAGTCGGTCCAAGAATTGAACCCTGTGGCACCCCCATAGAGACTGCCAGAGGCCCGGACAACAGACCCTCCGATTTGACACACTGAACTCTATCAGAGAAGTAGTTGGTGAACCAGGCGAGGCAATCATTAGAGAAACCAAGGCTGTCGAGTCTGCCAATGAGGATGTGGTGATTGACAGAGTCAAAAGCCTTGGCCAGGTCAATGAATACGGCTGCACAGTATTGTTTCCTATCGATGGCGGTTACGATATCGTTTATGACCTTGAGCGTGGCTGAGGTGCACCCATGACCAGCTCTGAAACCAGATTGCATAGCGGAGAAGGTGTGGTGTGATTCGAAATGGTCGGTAATCTGTTTGTTGACTTGGCTTTCGAAGACCTTAGAAAGGCAGGGTAGGATAGATATAGGTCTGTAGCAGTTAGGGTCAAGGGTGTCCCCCCCTTTGAAGAGGGGGATAACCGCAGCTGCTTTCCAATCTTTGGGGATCTCAGACGACACGAAAGAGAGGTTGAAGAGGCTAGTAATAGGGGTGGCAACAATTTCAGCAGATAGTTTTAGAAAGAAAGGGTCCAGATTATCTAGCCCGGCTGATTTGTAAGGGTCCAGATTTTGCAGCTCATTAAGAACATCAGCTGACTGTATTTGGGAGAAAGAGAAATGGGGAAGGCTTGGGCGAGTAGCAGAGGGGAGGGCAGTGCTGTTGTCCGGGGTAGGGGTAGCCAGGTGGAAAGCATGGCCAGCCGTAGAAAAATGCTTATTGAAATTCTCAATTATAGTGGATTTGTCGGTGGTGACAGTGTTTCCTATCTTCAGAGCGGTTGGAAGCTGGGAGGAGGTGTTCTTATTCTCCATGGACTTTACGGTGTCCCAGAACTTTTTTGAATTTGTGTTGCAGGAAGCAAATTTCTGCTTGAAAAAGCTAGCCTTGGCTGTTCTAACTGCCTGTGTATATTGGTTTCTGGCTTCCCTGAAAAGTTGCATATCACGGGGGCTGTTCGATGCTAATGCAGAACGCCATAGGATGTTTTTCTGATGGTTAAGGGCAGTCAGGTCAGGAGAGAACCATCTGTTCCTGGTTCTAAATTTCTTGAATGGGGCATGCTTATTCAAGATGGTGAGGAAGGCATTTTTAAAAAATGACCAGGCATCCTCTACTGACGGGATGAGATCAATATCCTTCCAGGATATCCCGGCCAGGTCGATTAGGAAGGCCTGCTTGCTGAAGTGTTTCAGGGAGCGTTTGACAGTGATGAGTGGAGGTTGTTTGACCGCTGACCCATTACGGATGCAGGCAATGAGGCAGTGATCGCTGAGATCTTGGTTGAAAACAGCAGAGGTGTATTTGGAGGGCAAGTTTGTTAGGATGATATCTATGAGGGTACCCGTGTTTACGGAATTGGGGTGGTACCTGGTAGGTTCATTGATAATTTGTGTGAGATTGAGGGCATCAAGCTTAGATTGTAGGGTGGCTGGGGTGTTGAGCATGTTCAAATTTAGGTCGCCTAGCAGCACGAGCTCTGAAGATAGATGGGGGGCAATCAGTTCACATATAGTGTCCAGAGCACAGCTGGGGGCAGAGGGTGGTCTATAGCAGGCGGCAACGGTGAGAGACTTGTTTTTAGAGAGGTGGATTTTTAAAAGTAGAAGTTCAAATTGTTTGGGAACAGACCTGGATAGTATAACAGAACTCTGCAGGCAGTCTTTGCAGTAGATTGCAACACCGCCCCCTTTGGCCGTTCTATCTTGTCTGAAAATATTGTAATTGGGGATAAAAATGTCTGAATTTTTGGTGGTCTTTCTAAGCCAGGATTCAGACACGGCTAAAACATCCGGGTTGGTAGAGTGTGCTAAAGCAGTGAACAAAACAAACTTAGGGAGGAGGCTTCTAATGTTAACATGCATGAAGCCAAGGCTATTACGGTTACAGAAGTCATCAAAAGAGAGCGCCTGGGGAATAGGAGTGGAGCCAGGTACTGCAGGGCCTGGATTCACCTCTACATCACCAGAGGAACAGAGGAGAAGTAGGATAATGGTACGGCTAAAAGCTATGAGAATTGGTCGCCTAGAGCTACTAGAGCAGAGAGTAAAAGGAAGTTTCTGGGGGCGATAAAATAGTTTAAAGGAATAATGTACAGACAAAGGTATGGTAGGATGTGAATACAGTGGAGGTAAACCTAGGTATTGAGTGATGATGAGAGAGATCTTGTCTCTAGAAACATCATTGAAACCAGGTGATGTCATCGCATATGTGGGTGGTGGAACTGAGAGGTTGGATATGGTATAGAGAGCAGGGCTAGAATCTCTACAGTGAAATAAGCCAATAAACACTAACCAGAACAGCAATGGACAAGGCATATTTACATTAAGGAGAGGCATGCTTAATCGAGTGATCAGTAAGGGTCCAGTGAGTAGAGGTTGGTTGGGGTCGTGGCGATCCAGACAGCTGGCCGGGTATATGGCTATCGGTAGCAGCATAGGATGGAGGTCTGTTTGTAGATACCTCGTGCGTTTCCGTCGGTAGGTTCCGTGTAGTGGGGTTTTGTTCAGATAGCAGCCGATAGGACAGCTAACGATTAGCGGGCCTCAGGTGAGCGTTCAGGTAACGTCGGGACGGATTTGCCGGTTGGATAAATCCCTCGGGCAGATAACGTCGGCAGTCAGTCGTGAAGGCCCGGTGGGGTTCCGTATCTGCAGCAGCAACAAAAGAAACGGGTCCGGATGGTGATGGAACTCCTCAGCTGGCTAGCTCCAGCATGATTTGAGTTTGCTCCGGGGTCGACGTAAGCCAATAGTCACACGGTATGCAGCTAGCTAGCTGCGAAATCAAGGTGCAAGTGTCCAGAGCCTGCGGTTGGAATCCGGGGAAACTGAGAGAAAAAAAGTCCCGGAATGCTCCGGTCCGAGTCGCGTTGCACAAAAGTGCCGGTAGATTATCGAGCTAAAGGAATAGCTGATGACCGCAAAACGTGGGCAGCTGAAACACCAACGCTAGCTAGCAAACCGGCTAATTTCGGGGCAGCTACAGATTAGCTTCTGGCTAGCTATCGGAGTAGCTTCTGGTTAGCTTTCAGGCTAGCTTCTGAATTAGCCCCTGGCTATCTTCCACGATGGATTTTCAGATTGAGGTAAATAATACTTATTGTAATTGGTGAAGCGGGTTGCAGGAAAGCTTTTGCAGGAAAGCTTTTGTAGTTGAGTTCTTGGATAATAAAATAAATAAAAGATATGTGAAGAAAAGGTGTAAATATATATATATACAGGACACGACAAGACAATACGGAAAAGACGTCTGAACTGCTAAGCCACCTTGGATTTGGATTATAGCATATGTTTTGTTAGAAGAATGCGCATATTTCAGGTATAAATCATAGTTTACATTGCAGCTACAGTCAGAAATTGCACCGGAAGCAGCCATAAAACTTACAGACACCAACGTCAAATACCTAATTACTCATCATAAAACATTTCTGAAAAATACATAGTGTACAGCAAATGAAAGACAGGCATCTTGTGATTCCATCTAATATTTCCGATTTATTAAGTGTTTTACAGCGAAAACAAAATGTAGCATTATATTAGCTTAGCACAATACCCGGAAACACTTGGGCGCCGGCGACTACGACATATATATGAAATAACATCATAAAATGTTTCTTACTTTTGCTGATCTTCCATCAGACTGTTGGACAAGGTGTCCTTTGTCCAGAACAGTCGTTGTTTGGATTCAGATTGGCAACTTTCCCTCTTCATTTAGCAAGTGCGCTAGCCTAGTGGCACAAAACTCTCCATGTCAACAAACGGAAGAGAACGGAACACGGCAAAACTCCCGAAAAAATGTCAATAATCTGATGAAACCATATTGAAAAAACATACTTTACGATGAAATGGTGACATGTATCAAATAAAATCAAAACCGGAGATTGTAGTCGCCTATAACGGCAGCTAAACAAAAGGCAACCCGACTGTCCAGCTCGCGCTCTTCAGAGTACCGAAAATGGTGGACACGTCATTCCAAGATGATGTGTTCCATGTCAGACCAAGATAATCAACTAATTTCTTCTCTCACAGCCTCTTGACACCCAGAGGAAGGTGTATGACGTGCATGTATACTAATAAGTCTTGTGCACATTTATAGGCAGGAAGAAGAACAGAGCATCGATTTCAGACTTTCCACTTCCTGGTCAGGTAATGTGCTGCAGAATGAGTTCTGTTTCACTCAGAGAAATAATTCAAACGGTTTTAGAAACTAGAGAGTGTTTTCTATCCAATAGTAATAATAATATGCATATTGAACGAGCAAGAATTGAGTACGAGGCCGTTTGAAAGGGGCACATTTCATCTGGCTACTCAATACTGCCCCTTGCAGCCCAAACAGGTTAATAGACATTCTATTTCTATGGTTGTAACTTGATGTCCCAATTCGCCGGAAATGAGCCTATTTATACCTTTGCTATAGAGTGCTCACTCACAGATAGGCCGCAATTGATCTGGGATTGACAAGATTAATCTGCTGTGAGGCATCATCTCCTCCTCTCTTCCCTTTGTTTGCGGTCATCAGATGGTCCAAGCACCGTCAGAGAGCAGGCTTCAGCCCCTTCGACAACACAGCAATGACTATCGCACTCCTCGCATGACAATTAGCTCTGTCGCTGGACTGTCGTTGGAGGTTATCCCTCCAGCCTGTATTGATCTAAGCGTTGTTACCAACCTTGTTCCTAGTAGATGCATTGGTGATCAATTGCCAAGTGGATGTCGAGCAAAATCTTAAGTACCTTAATTATGTTATATTTGATGACGCAAAACTTATTGACGATAAAGTGAGCTGTTACGTAACCTCCCCTCGTGGAACTTAGTGCCTATTAAAACTGATTCAGGAACAGATGGACATGCCCATATCCATATGGATCCACATAAACAATCTCAGAAGGAAATTAATTCAATCTACTAAGAGATGGGTTATGAGAATGCTTTTAGTCCAGTTAATGTATTTGTCCAATACATTTTTCTACATTTTGTAAGAGAAATTATGTGTGAATAGGGTTTATTCTTGAATATGTCACATGGCAAATAAGATTTACCGTGCAGGAAGTTAAATCAGGTTGGTTTAAGATGAATCATCTTTGGCAGTTAACTTCTCTGGGATATTATGGGACGGTAGCGTCCCACTTGGCCAAAAGCCAGATAAAATTCAAATATATTACTATAAAAATCAATCTTTCATGAAATCACACACGAAAGACACCAAATTAAAGCTACACATGTTGTGAATCCATTCAACAAGTCTGATTTCAAAAAGGATTTATGGGGAAAGCACACCAAATAATTATGTTAGCTCAGTACATAGCCACAGAAAAACACAGCCATTTTCCCAGCAAAAGATAGTGTCACAAAAAGCAGAAATAGAGATAAAATGAATCACTAACCTTTGATTATCTTCATCATAGGACATCATGTTACACAATACATTTATGTTTTGTTCGATAATGTGCATATTTATATCCACAAATCTCAATTTACATCGGCGTCATGTTCAGAAATGCCTCCAAAATATCCGGAGAAATTGCAGAGAGCCACGTCAAATAACAGAAATCCTCATCATAAACTTTGATGAAAGACACACATTTTACATAGAATTAAAGATACACTTGTTCATAATGCAACCGCTGTGTCAGATTAAAAAAAAAATTACGTAAAAAGCACACCATGCAATAATCTGAGACTGCGCTCAGATAAAAAAACATTTCTCCGCCATGTTTGAGTCAACAGAAATTACATCATAAATATTCCCTTACCTTTGATAATCTTCATCAGAATGCACTCCCAGGAATCCTAGTTCCACAATAAATCGTTGTTTTGTTCGATAATGTCAATTTCTTATGTCTAAGTAGCTACTTTTGCTAGCATGTTTAGTGCACACGTCCAAACGCTCGCACAGATGCAGGCGAACTCGGACGAAAACTTCAAAAAGTTATATAACAGGTCAAATAAACTGGTCAAACTAAGTAGAAAATCAATCTTCAGGATGTTGTTATCATAACTATCCAATAACGTTCCAACCGGAGAATTCCTTTGTGTCTCGAGAAGTTATGGAAAGCAAGACGATATCGTTTGGAACGCGATTGACCAGGAACTGGCATTCTGCCAGACCACTGACTGAAACACCTCCCATCCGGCTCAACATCACAGCAGAGGCTTCATTCCACGTTCTACAGACTGTTGACATCTAGTGGAAGGCATAGGAAGTGCAAACAGATCCATATCTTACAGGGAATTGAAAAGGTGATTAGTTGAACGTCGACCAGCCTCAGAATTCTCACTTCCTGTTTGGAATATTTCTCAGGTTTTTGCCTGCCATATGAGTTCTGTTATACTCACAGACATCATTCAAACAGTTTTAGGAAACTTCAGAGTTTTTTTTACATTCAATAGTAATAATAATATGCATATATTAGCATCTGGGACAGAGTAGGAGGCAGTTCACTATGGGCACGCAATTCATCCAAAAGGGAAAACAAAGAAGTTAATTACGCCTTCCTGTCACGCCCTGACCTTAGAGATCCTTATTATTCTCTGTTTGGTTAGGTCAGGGTGTGACTCATATATAGGTTGTCATTTTCCTTTTGGGTTTTGTGGGATCTTGTTTTCTGTATAGTTAATTTTGCTTTACAGAACTGTGCGCTTTCATTTTTGTCGTTGTTATTTTGCTTTTGGTGTTATCAATAAAAAGAACGATGTACGCCTACCACGCTGCACCTTGGTCCGGTCATTCCACAAACGAGAGCTGTAACACTTCCAAAAAATGCAACAGTGATATAGGGGATATACAGAGTACAGCTATACCCACAGCTATACAACAAGCCCTCAATAGAGGTAGATCTTAATATGAAGTGTATTACAGTAAATTTAAAGGAAGCATGGTTGAAAAGGACTCGCCTAAATTATTATTAGAGAGCTGAAAAACATTCAGTGATGAAGAAACATTGATCCACCCAGACCCTTCAAGGACTTCTAGCATTTGTGCTTTCCCCTCTAAGTGGTGAGACAGAGAGAAAGGTCCTGACAGAATAATCAAAAATGCAAGGTGAAAAGCAATTTCCACTCATAATAAATGCTGTCGCTTAATAACACATTATAGAAAATGATTAGACCTGACCTTACAAACTATAAATTACATGTGACAGGGCCTTAGAACTTGGGAGGAATAGCGGGGCCCCTTCGCCGTCCCTCGTCCCTCAGTGAGGGTAATGAATGGCAAGGTCAGTCCAACAACAAAAAAGAGAGAAAAACTGGCACAGAATCCGTAGTTTGTTTATTGACTCTTAATGAAACCAATGTATCTATATCCCCACCAGGGAGGATTCCTAGTTAAAGCTGGGTAAAGAGGGGTGGGGAGGATTCCTAGTTAAAGCTGGGTAAAGAGGGGTGGGGAAGATTCCTAGTTAAAGCTGGGTAAAGAGGGGTGGTGAAGATTCCTAGTTAAAGCTGGGTAAAGAGGGGTGGTGAAGATTCCTAGTTAAAGCTGGGTAAAGAGGGGTGGGGAGGATTCCTAGTTAAAGCTGGGTAAATAGGGGTGGGGAGGATTCCTAATTAAAGCTGGATAAAGAGGGGTGGTGAATATTCCTAATTAAAGCTGGGTAAAGAGGGGTGGGGAAGATTCATAGTTAAAGCTGGGTAAAGAGGATGTTATTTTTGTCAGTGCAAATGCACTGCTGCTTTTTCCAATTCAGGGAAAGAAAACACAGCAGTTTGGGCTGTGACACTATCCAAGTCACGCTTTTCCCTTCTCCTTTTTCTGTCTGGGTTTAGTAGTTTATCATCATTAAAGCCAGGTGTCAGGTTAATGTCTTATTGCATTAAATCACAAAGAGAAAGTATATTTGAGCTATGTATGTCTTATTAATCGATACATCTATGGATTATTTTGAGAAAATAGGCCTTGGTTCGATATAGTGGAAATGCTTTTAAAGGATATATCTGTGTTTTGAGAGTAATGAACTTTAATGAAAATGTCAGCTTTACTTCCCCCACAAATAAATCATATTACACCAAGAAATACTGTAGATAGTCGACCAATAAGGTCAGATTTTGTTACAATGTAGTATTTCATATTATATGTCATACATGCTTCCAAACCAAGGGCTTTATCTTAACTAAGCTGCATCAACATCGGGTACTTTCACAGTATCTTTGGTATGATACTATGAACTTGTACTCTAATTTACATAATTGTACTTAATACCTACACCTATGATTTGATTTTTACAGATCTTGCTCTGTTATTGCTTTCTTTAGAGTCAAATTCCTAATCAAATGTGCAGAAAAACAATTAAAAAAAATGCATTATCTGAACATGTAATCACGCTTGGTAAACGCAGTTATGGCGTTCTCTCTTGCTACACAGGTGTGTTACAGAATATCATAGCACAACAGCCTATTGATCTACCCTATATTCTTAACTTTATTCTTAAAACGTATTATATTCTTTAACATAGCAACTTATTGTTGTAGTTGTGTTGTGGCCCCTCACGGTTGACTTAAAGGTCCACAGGGCTATTCTGAGCCACCGATAATTTCATTAAAGGGAATATATTTGGAAAGTGGTGGCTGGAAGCCAAAGTGCACCAAAGAGCAAACTTGGAAGAGCACTGGAAGATGCCAAAAAAACATGGCAACAGAGGCGAGAGATTTGTAAAATGAAGTCCAAAGCAAAGTGAAGGTGTTTGCGCTAGTGGCAGCTTGATGCATGCCAAGTACTAGACCTGGAGTGTTGACATGGTAACCCCTTCACTCTCTTTCTTTCTGACTCCTCTGTATCTACATGTCTCTCTCTCTCTCTCTCTCTCTCTCTAGCTCCTTCTCCTCACTCTTTCTCTCTCTCCCCCTCTCTCTCTAGCTCTTTCTCCTCTCTTTCTCTCTCTCCCTAGCTCTTTCTCCTCTCTCTCTCTCTAGCTCTCTCTCTCTCCCCCTCTCTTTCTAGCTATTTCTCCTCACTCTTTCTCTCTCTCTAGCTCTCTCTCTCCCCCTCTCTCTAGCTCTTTCTCCTTTCTCGCTCTCGCTCTCTCTCTCCTTCGCTCTCTCTCTCTCTCTCCTTCGCTCTCTCAATATTTCTACTAATAACTTAATCTACATTTCTCTCTTTATCTCTCTCTCTCTCTCTAGCTCTTTCTCCTCACTCTTTCTCTCTCTCTCCCCCTCTCTGTAGCTCTTTCTCCTCTCTCTTTCTCTCTCTTTCTCTTTCTCTCTCTCTCTCTAGCTCTCTCTCTCTCTACCCCTCTCTTTCTAGCTCTTTCTCTCTCTCTAGCTCTCTCTCTCCCCCTCTCTCTAGCTCTTTCTCCTCTCTCGCTCTCTCTCTCTCTCCTTCGCTCTCTCTCTCTCTCTCCTTCGCTCTCTCAATATTTCTACTAATAACTTCCCTCTCTTTCTTTCTCCATCCCTTTCCATCTCATCTTACCTGGTGAGGCTATCACATAGGGAAGTCTGGTTGAGGTGGAGGAGGGAGAAGACTGACACCTTGGGTTGCTAACTGACCCCAATATCAGTCATAACAATGAAATCTGGACAGATCCAGAGGTTGTAATTTGTTACGTTTTCGGTCTGTGATAGCCTTTGTTGGAGAATGTGGACTATATGACTTTGTAACAAACACTTTTGGGCTGTTTAATGCACACTATATATGTTGGTGATATTTGTTTGCTTTAAAAGGATGGGCCTTTGTGGACATGGAACACTCTCAGAAGACGCCTTTATGAACATGGAACACTCTCAGAAGACGCCTTTATGAACATGGAACACTCTCAGACGAGATACGTATAGTTCTGATGAAATGATTACTTAACATGGAATCCAATGGTGATTTGTAAATTAGATAATGTAGTATATTTCGTTGGGAGTCCATACAAGTGCAACTTTAAAACAGTCTGTTCTGTACTGATAACATATTGAGTTTTTCTATATTCAAACAGCTGTGTCTCAAACTTTGTCAGATCACTTTATTGTTTGTCTTCAGTTCTTTTGTATTCAATGAAGGTCAATCTTTATCTCTTTCCTCAATGTCTGGAGTAAACTGTTCTATTTCGAGGTCTAGAACTCTGGGTGACCTGTCTTGACTCTTATCTCAGAACATGTGGGCAGTGTAGACATGACTACTCAACACAATACAGAACTTTTTTGTGTTCCCCTGGGTTTTTCACCTGTTCAAGTCTCCTAATTGGCCTCAGTATTAGAACTGCTTGTCTTATAAATCTTTTGACGAGCTGATATGCTAGACAACGTCAGGCCAGAGTTGTTTAGTGCAGTTCAGTTATTCATGTAAGACCCTCCCTGCCATTGCTTCAAAGCGAGAAAGCCAAAATATTTTTCTGAATGTATTTATAGTCTGAGATGTTTTTGGTTGGGGGAGTTGGGAAGCTAGTGGTGAAGCGAAGACATGTCATGTCACGTGAGCTGGGTGGGCATTCTATGTTGTGTGTCTAGTTTGTCTGTTTCTGTGTTCAGCCTAATATGGTTCTCAATCAGAGGCAGCTGTCAATCGTTGTCCCTGATTGAGAATCATATATAGGTGGCTTGTTTTGTGTTGGGGATTGTGGGTGGTTGTCTTCTGTCTTTGTGTTCTGCACCAGATAGGACTGTCTCGGTTTTCACATTTGTTATTTTGTATTTTGTATAGTGTTCACATTATTATCTCTTCTTTATTAAATCATGTTGAATAGTAGACGCGCTGCATTATGGTCCTCTCCTTCACCCCAGGAAGAAAGCCGTTACAAGACAAACCTTTTAAAACACACAAGTCCCCTCGACTCAAGTTGTATTCCATTTTTAACACATTGTATCTCGGCTCAAACGTTAACTTGTTGGGTCTTATGGTAGCAAAATTACACGATTATGTTATGATACTGTTTTTGGACCGAATGGTTGTTTTCATGCAATAGAGTAGGGTTCTTCGATCTCTCTCTCTCTCTCTCTTCATTCTAAGTGTACTGAGAGGAGTCTTTTGAAGCTTGGGATGGCAACTGGATAAGTGATGGCTTGGTGATAAAACACTTTACATCCGCATTCCATTCTATGATTAGTGGTGTATGTGAGACATATGTCTCCGGTCTGACTGAGCCTGCATTCATAGATAAGACGTGGTGTGTGTGACTCGAGATAGTAGCCTAAAGGAATAGAACATTTCATTGTTTGTTCTCATCCTTGCATCTGGGAATTAACACCAGAGTCAGATGACCACAGGATGAACACAAGGTGGCTTATGGGAGGTCCTATATAAGATCTGTTTTTTCATTATCAGTTAGGCTGCTCGGCCCAATAATCAAGTCTGTTGGGGTGGACCAGTCTCATTATTGCAATAAGTAATCGATTTTTAATAAAGATGATTGTTTGAAGACATGACAGTCTCTCTCACTTGATTACAATATTCCACGACAGACCTATTCAGTACACATTGAAACTAGTGTGGTCACTTGGGAATATGTGGTTTTGGTTCCATTATGTAGTTTCAGCGTATACAAGAGCAGACAATTCACTTCAGAAAAATCTGCTAGTGTAGATAAAATGACATTAGCACAGACAGACATTAAACATTGATTGTACAAAAAGATCCAGTTTATGTCCATTTATCTATTGCCAGTCTATGACGAAGCCTAACAATATCTAGTCTGTTTAAGTTCAACCTTAGTTCCCTCAGCACTAGTCTTTTAATACAAGTGTTCTCTGTGTTTAATACCCTTATTCAGGTTTCTGGTGTTCTAATCAATTGGTTTTGGGTATGTCAAGAGGAGAACCCCAGGTGTCTGACATAACTTTGTTTTCCCCAAATAATGTTCCTGTCAGCCCCCTGTAGTCTCCCACTCAGACGCACAATTTCAGATGAAGAACGTCAGTCTACCGCATTCTGTACAACAAACAAATCATGCTGCTCTTAGATAGTTGACATGCTGGAGATGTATTCATTCACACTTCCTTTCAACCTCTGAAAATACTGAGCAAATAACATTCCACTTCGGATGTATCAACAGAAACCAGTTAAGTTTCTTTGCATAGTCAAACAAGCTCAAAGTTACACACACCCCCCCCAAAGAAAAAACACAACCAATGAGTTTGGAGTCAATCACCTGCATACCAAATTTGCAGCCTAGTCACCCAGCACCACAATTACATCACAGGCAACCAAACACACTGCCTAAGCCCCGTTTAAAGTGAATGTCAAACAACTCAGTATGTGGTTATTTGTAATTCCTGTCAATGGGGGAAATAATCTGCATTGCCAGACAGTGCCCATTGAATAAAGCGTTAGTTTATCTCAGGTTTATTTGTGACTTCTCCAGTCTCTGTCTCACTTGCCCCTTGTCTGCATTAGGTTTGTTGCCTCTTATACGGAACCCAAACCAGCTGCACGCGTACGCCATCGTGCATAAATTGTGCGTGAGCGTGTCAAAATAAATTTAGAAATCTTTATTATTCAATTATTGCACCCACACTGCTCGCGCGAGCCAACGAGCGTCTGCGTTGCCAAGGGCTAAAATAGAAGTCAGTTCTATTTGTGATGCAGATTGTGCTGCAAGTCCTGCCTCTCCCATCTCCTCATTGGTTTATAGAAGCGGGTACCTACGCGCGATCTCCTCATTAGTTATACCCATGTGGGTGACTGAAAGACGAAAGAGGTCAGTGGCGGTAATGCACCTAATTTATGAAAGTTGCCAATCGCAATATAAAGTCAAGAGAAGAAAAAGCCTGGAAGGAGGAGAGATGACTAGAAATGATTCGGTTGACTGTTTAACCTCTAACGCCTCAGAAACCCGGATCCGGGAGCAACCCCATCACAAAAGCTGACTAGCATAGCCTAGACTAACGCCACAGGGATATCATATAATAAAATGTTCATGAAATCACAAGTCCAAGACACCAAATGAAAGATACACATCTTGTGAATCCAGACATCATTTCTGATTTATAAAATGTTTTACAGGGAAGACACAATATGTAAATCTATTAGCTAACCACGTTAGCAAAAGACAACACTTTTTTTACTCCACCATTTTCTTACTGCATCAGTAGCTATCACAAATTCGACCAAATAAAGATATAAATAGCCACTAACCAAGAAACAACCTCATCAGATGACAGTCTGATAACATATTTATTGTATAGTATATGTTTTGTTAGAAAAATGTGCATATTTCAGGTATAAATCATAGTTTACCATTGCAGCCACCATCACAACTCTCACAAAAGCGACTAGAATAACTACAGAGACCATCGTGTATTAGCTAATTACTCATCATAAAACATTTCTTAAAAATACACAGCGTACAGCAGATGAAAGACACAGATCTTATGAATCTAGCCAATATTTCAGATTTTCTTAGTGTTTTACAGCGAAAACACAATATAGCGTTATTTTAGCTAACCACAATAGCCAACCACACAGCAGCATTGATTCAAGGAAGAAATAGCGATAACGTAATAACCCCCAAAATATATGAATTTTTTCACTAACCTTCTCAGAATTCTTCAGATGACAGTCCTGTAACATCATATTACACAATGCATATAGAGTTTGTTCGGAAATGTGCATATTTAGCGTCACAATTCGTGGTTATACAACGTGATTAGTGGCCAAAACTTCAAGCAATCTGTCGGGTGCCATCTTGGACAGGAACCTAATCTAATCCATAACTAATAATAAACTTGACTAAAAAAATACAGGTTGGACAGCAATTGAAAGACAAATTAGTTCTTAATGCAATCGCTGGGTTACAATTTTAAAATTAACATTACTTCAAGCATACAGCGTGCGCTAAAGCGAGATGCACCGAAAAACATGGCGGAATAATTATTTGCCATTTGTCAACATAAATACGAATTAATACATAAAAAATTGCTTACTATTTGCCGGGCTTCCATCAGAATCTTGGGAAAGGCGTCATTTGTCCAAAAGAATCGTTGCTAGGTTGTATTATGTCGTCTTCCACTTTGCAATTAGCAGTAAACATTAGCTTGAGAGAGAGAGCTACCCAACTTTTTACAGCGCCAAGAAAATAAATACCCAAAAATCGCAATATACTGACATAAACTGATATAATTCGGTTCAAAATAACAACATTACGATGTCTTCAACACCTATATCGAATAAAAACACAGCCGGAAATGTCTGAGATGTATAACCGATGGTTCCAAAAGAACGTCCCCAGCTCCTCAGTGCGAAGGTGAAAAGAATCAGGCACCTCGTTCCAAATCAATTTATAGACTTTGGGAACTACGTAGAGACGCCATTTCAAGACTCCCTATTCGCTAACAACCAGGGGAAGGCGTATGCAGTGCATCTCAACCAATAGAAGACAGTCAGGGTTATCCACAGGTCTGGGAGCAGCAAGCAGATTTCACCATTTTCAAATCCTTATAGGAGAATTGCTCTAAGTCTAGTTCTGTTTCACTTACAGACATAATTCAAAAGGTTTTAGAAACTAGAGAGTGTTTTCTATCCAATGGTAATAATAATATGCATATTGTACGATCAAGAATTGAGTACGAGGCAGTTTAATTTGGATACGAATTTGTGCTATGTCGAAATGGCACCCCCCTAGTGGCAAGAAGTTTATGTGTGGATTCATTGGCTGAGTAGAGGACCTTGTGCATTTCAGGTAATATAACAGCTCAATTTTTATATCCCAGGACAAATTAGCTAGCAACAGCAAGCTAGCTAAAAAGGACAAATTAGCTAGCAAGTGCAAGCTAGCTAGCTAAATTGCCATAAATGTTTAATGCTTTTCGACTTGTCCCCAAATTAATATAATTGATTCAGAGTTTGTTTTGATATTTTAACCTGCGTGTCCTGATCACGTTTGTTGTGAGGGGACAAAATACATTTATCAAATCAAAATCAAATCAAATGTATTTATATAGCCCTTCTTACATCAGCTGATATCACAAAGTGCTGTACAGAAACCCGGCCTAAACCCCCAAACAGCAAGCAATGAAGGTGTAGAAGCACAGTGGCTAGGAAAAACTCCCTAGAAAGGCCAAAACCTAGGAAGAAACCTAGAGAGGAACCAGACTATGAGGGGTGGCCAGTCCTCTTCTGGCTGTGCCGGGCGGAGATTATAACAGAACATGGCCAAGATGTTCAAATGTTCATAAATGACCAGCATGGTCAAATAATAGTAATCACAGTGAACAGGTCAGGGTTCCATAGCCGCAGGCAGAACAGTTGAAACTGGAGCTGCAGCACGGCCAGGTGGACTGGGGACAACAAGGAGTCATCATGCCAGGTAGTCCTGAGGCATGGTCCTAGGGCTCAGGTCCTCAGAGAGAGAGAGAAAGAAAGAATGAAAGAGAGAATTAGAGAGAGCTTACCTAAATTCACACTGGACACCGGATAAGACTAACCGGATAAGACTAACTACTGCAGCATAAATACTAAATGCACGATGGCGCACGATGGCGCACTATGGCGCACTATGGCACACACGCGCAGCCGGTTTAGGTTCCGTGTTACAGATAGCAAGATTAGTGTCATTATTCAAGTGGGGGAAGGATGGCTCAAAGCCCAACAGATTAGAATACAAAATACAATATACTATAACTAAATGGTGTTGTGGAGTGGGTTCTTCCTGGTGAGGATAAAGCTGGAGAAGGTGTTGTGTGTGGGGGGGGGGTGAGGGGGTCTTCCTGATGAGGATAAAATTGGAGAATGTGTTTTTTTGGAAGATGTATATATAGCTTTAGGGATGCAATCACACAAACACACATGCGTAAACACACACTTCCTGCTGAGGATAAAGCTGCAGAAGGTGTTGTGGAGGGGGGTCTTCCTGCTGAGGATAAAGCTGGAGAATGAGTTGTGGAGGGGGGTCTTCCTGATGAGGATAAAGCTGGAGAATTTGTTTTTTTGGATGATGTATATGTAGCTTTAGGGATGCAATCACACAAACACACACACACACACACACACACACACACACACACACACACACACACACACACACACACACACACACACACACACACACACACCTGTTCGAAAACATACTGAGATGAAGCACAGGCCTGGTATGCATGCATACACACCAACACCAAACGTAGACAGACAAAAGTCAACTAGAAAGTACAGGCCTGGTGGAACTCGAACTCAATAGGATGCATGGCGATGCAGTTTTGGCAGGACTGGCAGGACTGAGGAGAAATAGAGAGCACAAACAGAGGGGCGTTACTCTTTTAATGTAATAGCAGATATGCATTGTCAGAACAGTAGATGGATGGATGTGTGCTGTTGAATAGAGAGTGGAGTGATTAGCCAATGTGCCAACAACAAGGAAACAGATTGTAGCGTGTGTAAGAAACAGGCCTCTCTTGCCATACACCTGTGTTCCTTTGGTGATATGGTGGAGGTGTGACATCCTTTTGGTTTTTCATCATGTTGGCCTCTTTATATTGAGTTTAAAGCCCCAGTTGATGGACTGCCACTTCAATTCAAATCACAATGGGTTTTAAGTCTGGAGACTGAGATGGCTATTGCAATTAACAATTTCTTTGAGGATTTTCATGTGTAGCTATTGTCATGCTGAAAGATCCACTTGTGGCAAAGTTTCAGCCTCCTAGCAGAGGCAGCCATGATTTTGTCTAAAATGGCCTGGTAAAGTTCATGATGCTGTTGTCATTAACAAGTGTTCCAGAACCAGTGGAGGCCAAATATCCCCATAACATCAAAGATCCACCACCATATATTACAGTCAGTATGTGGTTCTTCTCTTCATATGCATCTTTCTTTAGACACCAAACCCACTACTTGTGTACGTGGCCAAAGAGCTATACTTTCTTGTCATCCAACACATGTAAATGCCTAGAGATTGCTAAATGGCACTGGCACCTGAATTGGAACCTGTGATACGGTCAGATGACATGAACATAGAGCTCTTTGGCCATGCACACCATATCACAGCCCTTTTCTGTTGTTGCATAGCTCAGTATTTGTATTATTTATTTTTATATAGTATTTTTTGCTCATCTTCATCAAGGGTGCAACATATTTTGGAACTGACTGTATGTGTGCATGATATCCTATGGGTTATGTCTTATGAGTAGCCCTCTTTGCCCTTGGTGAAGACCACATGTCCACAGGTTGTATTTAGAACTCCTACCCAATCACCTGAAGGCTTTGATATTTCAGAGGCGTCATAACCTTTGTGTGGAGGAAGCTGTCCGTTTATTGATATCTGGCTGTCAAGTCATGTGGGTGGGGTACGTAGTGTGTAGGGGAGGTGTGTGTGTTGTGTGTGCGTGTGGGAAGAAAGGATGGTGTGTTTGTGTGTATGTGTGACAGGGAGTGGGAGTGAAGATGATGAATTAAAGATTGGGGGAAAATGGAGATTGACTTTGACTCAAGGATGATTGAATTGGTATTAAACAAACCATTTAATTCAGTTTGAGGTGTTTTTTAGTATTTGGTATTTTATTAGGATCCCCATTAGCTGTTGCAAAAGTAGCAGCTACTCTTCCTGTGGTCCACACAAAACATGGAACAGAATACAGAATGGCATAATAGAGAACATCAATAGACAAGAAAATCTCAAGGACATCACTACATACATTTTTTTAAAGGCACACGTAGCCTACATATCAATGCATAAACACAAACTATCTCGGTCAAATAGGGGAGAGGCCTTGTGCCGTGAGGTGTTGCTTTATCTGTTTTGTGAAATCAGGTTTGCTGTTTAATTGAGCAATATGAGATGGAAGGAAGTTCCATGCAATAAGGGCTCTATATAATACTGTACACTTTCTTGAATTTGTTCTGGATTTAGGGACTGTGAAAAGACCCCTGGTGGCATGTCTGGTGGGATAAGTGTGTGTGTCTGAGCTGTGTGTAAGTTGACTAAGCAAACAATTTGCAATTTGCATCTTCAAAGTGGTAGGCATGTTCTGTGAATCAAATGATGCAAACCCCCCCAAAATCTATTTTAATTCCAGGTTGAAAGGCAACAAAATAGGAAAATTGCCAAGGGGGTGAATACTTTCGCAAGCCACTGTTGATAGCTCTGAATCCACAATATGGCAGAGGTTGAAAAGCCAGAGCACAATAGTTGTCAGAGTGGGCGCAACTGGTCGAAGGAAGTCAGGTGCAGGAGAGCAGAGATGAGTGAACAGGCACACTTTATTCAGGCAGAGAAAAACACCCAGACGCAACTGCGTCACAACACTCCGGCCCAAGCAAAAAGCGAGCGCACAAATACACAAATAGGTACAAGTAACAAAACCACGAGTTACAAACAATACCCGGCACAAAACCAGTCTGTAGCGAAACACACGTAACGAAACGAACAATACCACACACAGACATGGGGGGGGAACAGAGGATAATATGCACGTAGAGTAATGAGGGGATGTAAATCAGGTGTGCGGAAAGACAAGACAAAACAAATGGAAAATGAAAGGTGAAGCGCTAGAAGACCGGTGACGTCAACCGCCGAACGCCGCCCGAACCAGGAGAGGGACCGACTTCGGCGGGGGTCGTGACAATAGTTTTTTCAACAACAGGTTTTGGTCAATAATATCAAAGGCTGCACTGAAATCTAACAGTACAGCTCCCACAATCTTCTTATTATCAATTTATTTCAACCAATCATCAGTCATTTGTGTCAGGGCAGTACATGTTGAGTGCCCTTCTCTATAAACATGTTGTTAATTTGTTTACAGAGAAATACCATTGTATTTGGTCAAACACAATTTTTTCCAACAGTTTGCTAAGAGCTGGCAGCAAGCTTATAGGTTCGCTGTTAGAACCAGTAAAGGCCACTTTACCACTCTTGGATAGCAAAATTACTTTGGCTTCCCTCCAGGCCTGAGGACAAAGGCTTTCCTCTAGGCTCAGATTAAAAATATGACAGACAGGAGTAGCTATAGAGTCAGCTACCATCCTCAGTAGCTTTCCATCTAAGTTGTCAATGCCAGGAGCGACACCTGGAGGGGGTGAAGACAATCACAGGAACAGGTGAAACAGATCAGGGCGTGACACTTTCTGAGATCTCTTTGACACTGTCAAAATCATTTATTTTCAATGAAATTTATTAGCCCATATTACAGTGACAGTGAGGGAGAAAACACACTTTTCACGGTTTGCATACGTCCCTTCCCTGAGCTGGCACTGATGGTGATCTGACACTTTATTACACCTCTCCCACTTCCTCTTTTGTTTTTTCCTGTCCCTGCCTTTTGAATCCCCCTCTTCTCGTCCGCTGCAGACAGAAGTCAGAGTGTGTATCTCAGTATCTCGGCCAGGGACAAGGCTGACATTTACCTTTTCAAATAGGATCAGCTGGGTATCAGTGCCAGAGCTGCCATCCTTCCAAAATGGTTGACGTGATGGATTCTGCCTCTTGCTGAACCTCACCTCTTACCTACAATCCAACAGTCTGTGGCCGGCTCCACTTTCATATGTCACTAACATGACCCGCTCTGCATTTCTTTCTTGTTTATTAGTATGATAAACAGTCTCCCCCTGAGGGAGAGCGATAGTGAAAGAGGTGGCCATTTTGAATCCATTCATGTTCATGGTAATTTGAAGCTGCCAGCCAGCAGTATTGTTTCCTCATCTGTTAGAAAAAGGGGATTATCAAAGAAGCTTCCTCTTTCAGTGGAATGTCGATCTGGACTGGAGTTGCTCTATACTGGAGTTGGTCTATACTGGTGTTGGACTATACTGGAGTTGGTCTATACTGGTGGTGGACTATACTTGGGTTGGACTATACTGGAGTTGGTCTATACTGGTGGTGGACTATACTTGGGTTGGACTATACTGGAGTTGGTCTATACTGGTGTTGGACTATACTGGAGTTGGTCTATACTGGTGTTGGACTATACTTGGGTTGGACTATACTTGGGTTGGACTATACTTGGGTTGGACTATACTTGGGTTGGACTATACTGGAGTTGGTCTATACTGGTGTTGGACTATACTTGGGTTGGACTATACTGGTGTTGGACTATACTGGTGTTGGACTATACTGGTGTTGGACTATACTGGAATTGGACTATACTGGTGTTGGACTATACTGGTGTTGGACTATACTGGAATTGGACTATACTGGTGTTGGACTATACTGGTGTTGGACTATACTGGTGTTGGACTATACTGGAATTGGACTATACTGGTGTTGGACTATACTGGTGTTGGACTATACTGGAATTGGACTATACTGGTGTTGGACTATACTGGTGTTGGACTATACTGGTGTTGGACTATACTGGAATTGGACTATACTGGTGTTGGACTATACTGGAATTGGACTATACTGGAATTGGACTATACTGGTGTTGGACTATACTGGGGTTGGACTATACTGGGGTTGGACTATACTGGAATTGGACTATACTGGTGTTGGACTATACTTGGGTTGGACTATACTTGGGTTGGACTATACTGGAATTGGACTATACTGGTGTTGGACTATACTGGAATTGGACTATACTGGAATTGGACTATACTGGTGTTGGACTATACTGGAAATTGACTATACTGGTGTTGGTCTATACTGGGGTTGGACTATTCTGGAGTTGGACTATACTGGTGTTGGACTATACTGGTGTTGGACTATACTGGTGTTGGACTATTCTGGAATTGGACTATACTGGAATTGGACTATTCTGGAATTGGACTATACTGGTGTTGGACTATACTGGGGTTGAACTATACTGGAATTGGACTATACTGGAATTGGACTATACTGGTGTTGGACTGTACTGGGGTTGGACTATACTGGAATTGGACTATACTGGTGTTGGACTATACTGGGGTTGAACTATACTGGAATTGGACTATACTGGTGTTGGACTATACTGGGGTTGAACTATACTGGAATTGGACTATACTGGAATTGGACTATACTGGTGTTGGACTATACTTGGGTTGGACTATACTGGTGTTGGACTATACTGGAATTGGACTATACTGGAATTGGACTATACTGGAATTGGACTATACTGGAATTGGACTATACTGGTGTTGGACTATACTGGTGTTGGACTATACTGGAATTGGACTATACTGGAGTTGTACTATACTCGTGTTGGACTGTACTGGGGTTGGACTGTACTGGAATTGGACTATACTGGAATTGGACTATACTGGAGTTGGACTATACTGGTGTTGGACTATACTGGTGTTGAACTATACTGGTGTTGGACTATACTGGAATTGGACTATACTGGAATTGGACTATACTGGAATTGGACTATACTGGTGTTGGACTATACTGGTGTTGGACTATACTGGAGTTGGACTATACTGGAATTGGACTATACTGGAATTGGACTATACTGGTGTTGGACTATACTTGGGTTGGACTATACTTGGGTTGGACTATACTTGGGTTGGACTATACTTGAATTGGACTATACTGGAATTGGACTATACTGGTGTTGGACTATACTGGTGTTGGACTATACTGGTGTTGGACTATACTGGAATTGGACTATACTGGTGTTGGACTATACTGGTGTTGGACTATACTGGTGTTGGACTATACTGGAATTGGACTATACTGGTGTTGGACTATACTGGTGTTGGACTATACTGGAATTGGACTATACTGGAATTGGACTATACTGGTGTTGGACTATACTGGTGTTGGACTATACTTGGGTTGGACTATACTGGAATTGGACTATACTGGTGTTGGACTATACTGGAAATTGACTATACTGGTGTTGGTCTATACTGGGGTTGGACTATTCTGGAATTGGACTATACTGGTGTTGGACTATACTGGAATTGGACTATACTGGTGTTGGACTATACTGGAATTGGACTATTCTGGAATTGGACTATACTGGTGTTGGACTATACTGGTGTTGGACTATACTGGGGTTGAACTATACTGGAATTGGACTATACTGGAATTGGACTATACTGGGGTTGGACTATACTTTTTTCATACAAGAGATAATAATAATACCTTATACATTGTCACAGTGGTGCAGCGTGGTTCTGTGCTAAAACTTTCTATCAGATACTAAACCTGGGCGATTCTGCCTCATGTACTGTAGATTTGGACAGCAAGACAAATTGTACCCTCAAAGGTGTAATCTACATTATTGATATTACTTTTCCAGAGCATCAATTCCAGTATATCTAACCTGTAGTGTTATACTACACACCTGGGTGTAATTATCTACCTTTCCCATGACATTAACAACCAAACACAATGAGAACGCCCGGAGAATGCTTTTTCATTTGCATTTTCATGCGCTCTCAGCTGCAATTCCTTTCCCGCATGTATACCACTTAGACATACATTCAGTGCCAGTTTTATTTTAACTTGGGGAACCTTTGATGCCCTTGAGGTTTAGAACATACAGTATTTGTTTAATGTGGCCCGGAGATGGGCTCTTTAGGACAACATTAGTATTGTACTAATTGGAGTGTGAAATTATATGGGGCACAAAATGCCATTACACAAGTAGTTTGCCGGGATGATCAAAGATCTATAGTTCAAAAGTGCTGCGTTCACCAGAAAAAACTTTGATATAATTTCCCATCCATCTCCTCCCATCTCTAGTTGTACGCCCCGTCCACTCCCCCACATTTCCCCCTAATGATCGTAACCTGCCCAGGAGCCAAAAATCAAGAACAGCAGTGAAACTAAGTGTTTCATCATAGGTCTTCACCGATAGGTCTTCACCTATCCTCTCTCAGAGAAAATCTACCATATGTCCTAAGGAGTAGTGGCAGAATCTCGTTTCCATAAGCTTTTTATTTAAAAGAAATCATACATTTCATCCTCGTGCCATTTTGTTGTCTTTGGCATAATGTGGTAATTTGAATTACTCTACCAGTTGACTAATGGTAATGGGTGACTGAAGATGACAGGGCCCATTATGGGTTGTGGTATAGTGCTGTTGCTGTTAGTTCATTCCCTGTGTGTTAGGAAACCCCATTGGAGGTCCATGTTAAGACGGTTGTCACATTAACAACTGCATGTGCATTCATAACATGCCTGTAAGGGTTTTAACATGTTCATCGTGCCACCACGGAAACATAAACCCATATGTCTATATATACAAATATATAGTCTCAAGCTTATTTTAAAGCTGAACTCCCCATAAGGTGAAAGAGTGTTCCTCCCAGCACGTGTTATTGCTTTTGTTTAGTTGAAGTAACAGAGGAGATGAACATCCAGCATCGCAGTAAAAATAAATCACAGTAAATACTCTGCTGTTCTATTGTGCTTGCAATGATGTCAGAGAAAATTCGTTGTTTGAAGTAACTGTAAAGGCTGACGCTCTCCTCATCCTCGGAAGAGGTGAGGAGAGAAAGATCCTCAGACCAAAACGCAGGCTTAGGGAAATAAGCCATCTTTATTATAAAATATGATGGCAACACGAAACGAAACAAACACTTTCAAAACTACAAAATAACAAAACGACGTTGACGCAACCTGAACATAAACTTACATAACTAAACATAAACTTACGTACAGGAAACAGACGACATCGAAACGAAACGAAACAAACAAACGCTACAGTCCTATGTGGTACGAACATACATACAGACACAGGAGACAATCACCCACAAACAAACAGTGAGAATGCCCTACCTAAATATGACTCTTAATTAGAGGCAAACGCAAACCCCCTGCCTCTAATCAAGAGCCATACCAGGCAAACCGAAACCAACATAGAAACAGATAACATAGAATGCCCACCCAACCTCACGTCCTGACCAACTAACACACAAAAACTAACATAAATAGGTCAGGAACGTGACAGTACCCCCCCCACAAGGTGCGAACTCCGGACGCACCAGCACAAAGTCTAGGGGAGGGTCTGGGTGGGCATCTAACCACGGTGGTGGCTCAGGCTCCGGGCGCGGTTCCCACCCCACCATAATCCATCCTAGCCCCCTCCCTTCAAGAATGTCCACCCTCTTACTTCCCCCACAAAATCCTCCTAATAACATATCTTATAATGACAATACCGGGACAGAGAGATAAACCAAGACAGAGGGATAGATAAGACTATAGAGGTAGATAAAGATAGAGAGGGAGATCAGGATAGAGGGGCAACTCCGGACTGAAAGGCAGCTCCGGACAGAGAGACAGCTCTGGACTGATGGGCAGTTCTGGGTATCTAGCCTTTTCAGGCTGAAGGGCAGCTCATGGCTGACTGACGACTCTCGATGCTCATGGCTGGATGACGGCTCTCGACGCTCATGGCAGGCTGACGGCTCTCGACGCTCATGGCAGGCTGACGGCTCTCGACGCTCATGGCAGGCTGACGGCTCTCGACGCTCATGGCAGGCTGACGGCTCTCGACGCTCATGGCAGGCTGACGGCTCTCGACGCTCATGGCAGGCTGACGGCTCTCGACGCTCATGGCAGGCTGACGGCTCTCGACGCTCATGGCAGGCTGACGGCTCTCGACGCTCATGGCAGGCTGACGGCTCTCGACGCTCATGGCAGGCTGACGGCTCTCGACGCTCATGGCAGGCTGACGGCTCTCGACGCTCATGGCGCTCTGACGGCTCTGGCTGCTCATGGCGCTCTGACGGCTCTGGCTGCTCATGGCGCTCTGACGGCTCTGGCTGCTCATGGCGCTCTGACGGCTCTGGCTGCTCATGGCGCTCTGACGGCTCTGGCTGCTCATGGCGCTCTGACGGCTCTGGCTGCTCATGGCGCTCTGACGGCTCTGGCTGCTCATGGCGCTCTGACGGCTCTGGCTGCTCATGGCGCTCTGACGGCTCTGGCTGCTCATGGCTCGCTGGCGGCTCT
Source organism: Salvelinus fontinalis (assembly GCF_029448725.1). Classification (NCBI taxonomy): domain Eukaryota; kingdom Metazoa; phylum Chordata; class Actinopteri; order Salmoniformes; family Salmonidae; genus Salvelinus; species Salvelinus fontinalis. Next base: position 16,070,787 of record NC_074704.1, on the reverse strand, counting down.
GGCAGATCCTGTCTGGTTGGCGGCTCTGGCAGATCCTGTCTGGTTGGCGGCTCTGGCAGATCCTGTCTGGTTGGCGGCTCTGGCAGATCCTGTCTGGTTGGCGGCTCTGGCAGATCCTGTCTGGTTGGCGGCTCTGGCAGATCCTGTCTGGTTGGCGGCTCTGGCAGATCCTGTCTGGCTGACGGCTCTAGCGGCTCCTGTCTGGCTGACGGCTCTAGCGGCTCCTGTCTGGCTGACGGCTCTGTAGGCTCATGGCAGACGGGCGGCTTTGCAGGCTCATGGCAGACGGGCGGCTTTGCAGGCTCCTGGCAGACGGATGGCTCAGACGGCGCTGGGGAGACGGATGGCTCAGATGGCGCTGGGGAGACGGATGGCTCAGATGGCGCTGGGGAGACGGATGGCTCAGATGGCGCTGGGGAGACGGATGGCTCAGATGGCGCTGGGGAGACGGATGGCTCTGGCCGGATATGGCGCACTGTAGACCTGGTGCGTGGTGCCGGAACTGGAGGCACCGTGCTAATGACAAGCACCTTCCTACTAGTGCGGGGAGCAGGGACAGGGCACACTGTATTCTCAGAGCCTACTCTATCCCTGATGCGTGGTACCGGCACTGGTGACGACGGGCTGAGGACAAGCACATCAGGATTAGTAGGGGGAGAATATACAGTGTGTACAGGGCTCTGGAGACGCACTGGTAGCTTAGTGCGTGGGGCCGGAACTGGAGGCACCGGCCTAGATACACGTACTACAGGGAGAGTGCGTGGAGGAGGAACAGGGCTCAGGATACGCACTGGTAGCCTAGTGCGTAGTGTATACACTGTAGGTACTAGGCTGGGGCGGGGAGGTGGTGCCGGAAATACCGGACCGTGGAGGCGTACTGGCACTCTTGAGCATTGAGCTTGCCCAACCTTACCTGGTTGAATACCCCCGGTTGCCCGACCAGTGCGGGGAGGTGGAATAACCCGCACCGGGCTATGTAGGCGAACCGGGGAAACCATGCGTAAGGCCGGTGCCATGTATGCCGGCCCGAGGAGACGCACTGGAGACCAGACGCGTTGAGCCGGCCTCATGACACCTGGCTCAATACCCAATCTAGCCCTACCAGTGCGGGGAGGTGGAATAACCCGCACTGGGCTATGCACTCGTACAGGAGACACCGTGCGCTCTACTGCGTAACACGGCGCCTGCCCGTACTCCCGCTCTCCACGGTAAGCCTGGGAAGTGGGCGCAGGTCTCCTACCTGCCCTTGGCCCACTATCTCCTAGCCCCCCCCCAAGAAATTTTTGGGAATTACTTACGGGCTTTTTCGGCTTCCGTGCCAGACGCGTTCCCTCATAGCTCCGGTTCCTCTCCCAGGTAGCCTCTGCTCTCCTCAATGCCTCCACCTGTTCCCATGGGAGGCGATCCCTCCCAGCCAGGATCTCCTCCCAAGTGTAGCAACCCTTTCCATCCAAAACATCGTCCCATGTCCATTGCTCCTTTCTCTCCTGTCCCTTACTCCGTTTCGTTTTCCCTTGCCGCTTGGTCTTAGCGTGTTGGTGGGTGATTCTGTAAAGGCTGACGCTCTCCTCATCCTCGGAAGAGGTGAGGAGAGAAAGATCCTCAGACCAAAACGCAGGCTTAGGGAAATAAGCCATCTTTATTATAAAATATGATGGCAACACGAAACGAAACAAACACTTTCAAAACTACAAAATAACAAAACGACGTTGACGCAACCTGAACATAAACTTACATAACTAAACATAAACTTACGTACAGGAAACAGACGACATCGAAACGAAACGAAACAAACAAACGCTACAGTCCTATGTGGTACGAACATACATACAGACACAGGAGACAATCACCCACAAACAAACAGTGAGAATGCCCTACCTAAATATGACTCTTAATTAGAGGCAAACGCAAACCACCTGCCTCTAATCAAGAGCCATACCAGGCAAACCGAAACCAACATAGAAACAGATAACATAGAATGCCCACCCAACCTCACGTCCTGACCAACTAACACACAAAAACTAACATAAATAGGTCAGGAACGTGACAGTAACTTTGTTGTTGTAACATTGCAAATGGACGTGGCAGTTACATCATTAAGGTTTCCAACTTTAACTACAAACCTATTGTTTAGTAGTAATCTACCATACAAAATGCTATATAGCAACATCAACCTTTCAATATGGCATATTCCATGTACACTTATGTTTAGTATTGTATTGAGTATGAAACAATTGTAGATAATGTTGCCAATATGTCACAGTACAGCCTACCTTGTAGTATACTAGTTTGCGTGATGCAGGTAATTGTGGGAAGGAAATATCCTCTGAAACCCAACAGGATACGACATGTTGTTCAACTGTACAGTACACTTACCGAGCAAGGTGACCTGGAAGTATAAGAATAGTGATTTTAAGAAACAGCAGGGAACATTTTGGAATGGGAGCAAATTAAAGTACTGTGGGCTGAATAATGAAAGAGGGAAAAGCCTGAAATGTACCTTTTACCTTTTGTCTTCTGTCATCCTGAGTAGAGTGATAGATGGACTCCTAATCCCCCTCCCAACCCTGTCCCCTCCCGCCCCCCTCCTCCTATCATCCTCTCTCTGTTATTCAGATAAAGTCATGAACAGGAGTTGAGTACAGCCCAGAGCAAACCATACTCATCAAGGGCATGTGAAAATGTCTGCAGGATAGTTTGGCTTCTCCTGGTTCCACAGGGATCATACTGAACAGGAGCGGCCCACATCTGGACAAACCCGTCATCAGTCTGTCAGGGTCTTGGGAGGTATTATCAGTCTGGAGAGAGAGGCAGGCTGGGAAATGAGAAAATAACACTGTCGAGGAAAATGGGCACATAACCTTTGTGGCAGAACTAAGTTGTATAAATGGAGAAGACTCAGGGAGAGGTAAACTGTTGCTAATCACTAAGGTGTTTTATCATCAAAACAACAGATACGGTTGTTCTCTTGACACTTTCTACCTCATTAACCTTGGTGATTAGGTTTCTCCAACATTTGTTGCTTGTCATTGTTTTTGCTTTTCAAAATACAAGCCACAAATTCATGTGTCCGAATGTTGGCTGTTGGCGCTTAGCTTGCCAACAGAAGGGATGGTTATTCTCCAATCTTTTCTCCCAGGGGGTTAGCTATCAAAAAACAAATCACGCAATGGTAGGAATCATATCGCCGCTGAACGTTAGCCCAAATGTAACGGGGGGACATCCGTCTCAATAAAGTATGCAACACGAGAAAAGAAGTCGAAAAAATACATTATTCAGGATTTTAGTTTTTTTGTCTTAATTTCTATAAAAAATGAATGCATATTCAATTCTGTGGTAATAATAGTACTATGTGGGATATTGCCTTTCTGTGGATGGGTTTCAGCTCTTGTCGTTGGAGGAGTCTCCTTCAGATAAGCTGGTTTAAATCAATCCTTGTCTTATAGGTGTAACGGCTGTTCTCCTCCTCTTCGTCCGAAGAGGAGGAGTAGAGATCAGACCAACATGCAGCGGGTTTAGAAAACATAATGAATTTATTCAACGACGAAGACGAACACGAAACAACACTTGGAATAATTACAAAATAACAAAACGAACGAAGACAGACCTGAACTAGAGAACTTACAAATAACACGAAGAACGTACGAACAGGTATAGACTACAAACCAAAACGCTACAATCCCGTGTGGTACAAACATACGTACAGACACGGAAGACAACCACCCACAAACAAACAGTGTGAACACCCTACCTTTATATGGTTCCCAATCAGAGGAAACGACAAACACCTGTCTCTGATTGAGAACCATATAAGGCTAATTACCAATGGCCTAAACATAGAAACACAAAACATAGAATGCCCACCCCAACTCACGCCCTGACCAACTAAACACATACAAAAATAACAGACAACAGGTCAGGAACGTGACAATAGGAGTCGGTGAATTTATAAACCCCAGAGTGTTTTCGCTTACAGGATCTCTTGTCATTGTAATCCGTGGCTGACACCTTTCTGCTGCTCAATACTGGTTCTTCTTCATTCTAAAACCTCCCGTTTCTGACATTGACAAGACTTAAATAGATGTACTGTAATACAGAGAGAGCAGTAAACCATATTTCTGATTTAAGAGATTGTGTTGTGTTAGCAGAAGCAACATCTGCCCCTTATGTGTGTTCCCAGACCTGTATCCAGGTAGTAAAAGTTTAGTGTCTAACTGTGGTTGTATTATATTATGTGGTGCAAACTTTGCAATGGAACACACTGTATGACAAAATGGCTTCCTTACGTCAGCTGTTTCACTTCTCCGCATGAACTGATCCTCGAAGGTGATGTTGATCTTGAGTCAAAATGGCCTCCCCAGTCTCCACCACTGCAGTGCATAGGCCCACTTTGTCATGATGCGACCCCAAAGGTGCTGTAGAGTCAGACCCCAAAATGGTTCCTCCACAATATAAACATACTCGTGTCCATTAATTTAAATCCAAAATTGCCTCCACCACCACCGTAGTGCCTTCCCTACCGCACCCACCTTAGATCTGGATGCGACCCTTCAAAATGTTGCTAAGCCAGAGCCAAAATGTCTGCTCCTTCTCGTCCTCTGCTGTGGTGCATTTCTCAGCTCAATGCCCCTCCAGATGGCAGGTATCTTTAGTGCTCAGCCCACATGTCAGCTGAAGCTGCTCCCCTTGCAGTTCACTGGAACCAGCAGGTCCTCTCAGGACACCTTTAATGGACTTTAATTTGAAACACACTGTCATGACAATGAAAATGCAGACAATACATGTTGCCTTTAGCAGTGGACTAATAGTGTCATTTTCTCTGCGTTTACCTCATAGCACTTCACAGAGCAGTTATGCCTAATTGGTTAACTTCTACTTGGTACTCATCCCGGATCCGGGAGCACCCTCATCAGTAAAAAAGCTGACTAGCATAGCCTAGCATAGCGCCACAAGTAAATACTATCATCTAAATATCATGAAATCACAAGTCCAAGACACCAGATGAAAGATACACATCTTGTGAATCCAGCCATCATTTCCGATTTTTAAAATGTTTTACAGGGAAAACACAATATGTATTTCTATTAGCTAACCACGATAGCAAAGACCCAACCGCATGTTTTCACAATTTTTTTACTGCATAGGTAGCTATCACAAATTCGCCCAAATAAAGATATAAATAGTCACTAACCAAGAAACAACTTCATCAGATGACAGTCTTATAACAGATTTATTGTATAGCATATGTTTTGTTTGAAAAATGTGCATAGTTTACATTGCAGCCACCATCACAAAATCTCACCAAAGCAGCTAGAATAACTACAGAAACCAACGTGAAATACCTAAATACTCATCATAAAACATTTATGAAAAATACAAGGTGTACAGCAAATGAAAGACAAACATCTTGTGAATCCAGCCAATATTTCAGATTCTTTAAGTGTTTTACAGCGAAAACACAATGTAGCATTATATTAGCTTAGTACAATAGCCTACCACATAACCGCATTCATTCAAGGCACGTTAGCAATAGCGAATAAACCAGCAAAAGATAGACATTTTTTCACTAACCTTCTCAAACTTCATCAGATGACAGTCCTATAACATCATATTACGCAATACATATATGGTTTGTTCGAAAATGTGCATATTTAGCGGTACAATTCGTGGTTGAACAATGTGAATACGTAGCCAAACTGCACAAAATAATCCGGATATATTTCTGACACTCACATCATCTAATCAAATAACTAATCATAAGCTTTACTAAAAAAAACAGGTTGGACAGGAAATGAAAGATACACTAGTTCTTAATGCAACCGCTGTGTGAGATTTTTTTAAATAACTTTAGTACGACATACGGCTTACGTTATAGCGAGACAGCACCCGAAATCTGGGCGGAATATACGTCTAAACATTTGACAGAAATACGAAATAACATCATAAATTGTTCCTACTTTTGATGATCTTCCATCAGAATCTTGTACAAGGGGTCCTTTGTCCAGAATAATCGTTGTTTGGTTGTAGAATGCCCTCTTCATCTGTAGAACGCTAGCAAATGCTAGCCATGCGGCACAGAAGTGTCCAACTCACCAGAACGCATAACAAAGAAAATACCGAAATTCGGAATAAACTGATATAAACTGATATAAGTCGGTTTAATATAACTAGTTGATGATGTTTTTAACCTGTCTAGGATCAGCGTGCCGCTAGCGCCCCCCCCCCCCCCCCCCCCCACTGAAAAACCAGTGCCGCGAAATTCAAAAAAAATATTTTTTAAAATATTTAACTTTCACACATTAAAGTCCAATACAGCTAATGAAAGACACAGATCTTGTGAATCCAGTCAACATGTCCGATTTTTAAAATGTTTTACAGGGAAGACACAATATGTAAAGATGTACATCTATTACCTAAAAATACATTAGCATAATCCACCATCTTTTATTTGTCCACCAACACCAGTAGCCATCACCAATTCGGCTAAACTAAGATATTTATAGCCCCTAACCAACAAAAAAACTCATTAGATGACAGTCTGATAACATATTTATGGTATGGGATAGGTTTTGTTAGAAAAAAGTGCATATTTCAGGTAGATGGCATAGGTTACAATTGCACCCACCGTCACAAATGGAATAGAAAAACTACTTAGAGCAACGTGTTTACCTACTTACTAATCATCAAACATTTCGTAAAAATACACAGCATACATGAATCGAAAGACACAGATCCTGTGAATACAGACAATATTTCAGATTTTCTAAGTGTCTTACAGCGAAAACACAATAAATCGTTATATTAGCATGGCACATAGCACATAGCAGCCCAGCATTGATTCTAGCCAAAGTGAGCGATAAAAGTCAACATCGCCAAAAGATATTAATTTTTTCACTAACCTTCTCAGAATTCTTCCGATGACACTCCTGTAACATCACATTACAACATGCATATACAGTTTGATCGAAAATGTTTATATTTAGCCACCAAAATCATGGTTAGACAATGTGAAATGTAGCTCAGCTGGTTAGAAAATGTCCTTGCGCCACTTAGACAGTGATCTACTCTTATACATAAATACTCATAAACGTGACTAAAAAATATAGGGTGGACAGGGATTGATAGACAATTTAATTCTTAATACAATTGCGGAATTACATTTTTTAATTTATCCTTACTTTTCAATACAGTTTGCGCCAAGCGAAGCTACGTCAAAAAACATGGCGTCCTAAGCCACTAACATTTTTCGACAGAAACACGATTTATCATAATAAAAATGTCCTACTTTGAGCTGTTCTTCCATCAGTATCTTGGGCAAAGGATCCTTTCTTGGGAGTAATCGTCTTTTGGTGGAAAGCTGTCCTCTTGCCATGTGGAAATGCCAACTGCGTTCGGGATGAACTGAAAAGCGTGCCCAGCTATTCACATCGTTTCAAAAATAAATGTCCCAAAATCGCACTAAACGGATATAAATTGCTATAAAACGCTTTAAATTAACTACCTTATGATGTTTTTAACTCCTATAACGAGTGAAAAGATGACCGGAGAAATATAACAGGCTAAACTAACGCTTGGAACAGGAGCGGGTCGGTGTCCAGCACGCGCGTTACGCACCAAGGAAAGACTTGCTAGCTACAGGGTTTTTTAATTTATAGGGCCTGTGAACGCGCAATCGACCCCATTGGAATCGTCATCACGTAAAGGCATCCAGGGGAAGACGTAAGAAGTGTCCGTATAGTCATAGCAATAACAGTGCCCTTTTAACTGACTTCAGAACAGTGGCCAACATTTCTGAAATCTGACTCCATGTCAGGGAAATTGCTGTAGAATGGGCTCTGTTCCACTTAGAGACAAAATTTCAACTCCTATAGAAACTATAGACTGTTTTCTATCCAATAATAATAATAATATGCATCTTGTACGATCAAGGATTTTGTGGGAAGCCGTTTCAAAAATTACCCGATTAGCATAAATAGTCTAAACAGCGCCCCCATCCCCAACAGGTTAACACATATATCAAATAAAATCAGAGCCGGATATATCTAAAGCCAATAACGAAAGCTTTTCAGAACGCAATACTGAGGTCTGTCTCGCGCCAAGCCGAACGGTGAAAAGACTACACCCACGGTTCCAAGAGCTCTTGTTCGGCCTCAGATAGAGCTATACACCCCATTCCAATTCTCACTGCCTACTGACATCTAGTGGAAGGCGTATGCAGTGCATGTAGACCCATAGATTTCATGCAAAATAATAGGCTGACCCTGGAACAGAGCCCCCGATTTCAGATTTTTCAGTTCCTGACAGGAAGTTTTCTGCAAAATTAGTTCTGTTCTACTCACAGATATAATTCAAACGGTTTTAGAAACTAGAGAGTGTTTTCTATCCAGTAGTAATAATAATATGCATATTGTACGAGCAAGAATTGAGTACGAGGCAGTTTAATTTGGGAACGATTTTTTACAAAGTGAAAACAGCGCCCCCCCCCCCCCCCCCTATTGAGAAAAGGTTTTAACAATGCAGACATACCAAGCCTAAGTACTTAGTTGGTATTATTAATTTGCATTGTGAATCACCACATTTTTTCACAGTCTAGACATGTAGAAGCAATATACTTACTTACACATCCACACACATTTTTCCACCATAACATGAACCTTTTAAAATCTCTTTATACACAACTAAACTACACCTATAAAAGGTGGCAGGGTCTAGGAAGAGGTTGTTGGTGACGAGTTTGCAGAGCGTATTCAACCGAGCGGAATAGATGACTGAGCTCAACAGCCATCATTCCTCCCCACCAGAGATTACACATTTGGTGACATTGTGAACCAAAGCAGTTGCAGCGCCGTTTGAACGGCTGCTATCATTTGTTATTTAACTGCGGTAGTGCAGATGTGTGCCCCATTAAGATCCATTGAGGGACGGTGGTGGGTAATATGTCACCGCAATGCGAGAGGGAATTGGTATTGGTTTATAGGAAAGTGGGCTCCATTAGCGTGTGAAGTTCATCTCCTGAGATAATTGTTTTATTTGTCAGGTGTATACTACTAGCAACATGAGATGTTCCACTTACATGTTTAGCGATACGGTATGCTGTATGAGAATACATGCTGTTGCCATTGCAGTGTGTTTCATTTTTATATGTGTCATCAAACTCTGAAGATTGTTGAGTGTTGATGTAATGCACCGCTGCGTTGCATTCTCCTGGCTCCGTAAATTCCAGAAAAAAGGCACTGTCAATCGGTGCGGTTTGATTTAGGGTACTGTACATAAATGCTTAATGAATTCATAGGAGGCTTACTTAGGTGTTGTAAAAGTGACTTATAGTATTTGTTCAGGACACAGGGTGTATAATATGCCATTATCATTTCCATGACTCCACATGTCCTATTTCCATTGGGAGGAGATTCTGCTGTTGGGTTGTTAAAGGTTGTGTTTTATATATAGTAGCTCAAAATATTAGGTTGGAATAATACTGAAAATGATGATAATGCCCTTTTAATGTTTCAATAGACTGCCTGAAAGTTCAGCCGGTTGTAGTGTGATGGAGTTTTGGCCGTCCTGGTGACATTGAGATAAAAACGACTATATTAGACCTTTAATGAATGAGGATGTTTCGGTGGCGAAAGAGAAGCCAGTTGAGATATCTAGCTTCCAGGGTTCAGATGAAAGAAGGCAGTAGGATAATAAGAACCCCAGATAACCTTTCTGTGACTGCAGGCTTGTATTTCCTACATATCTTTGACCACAGGGGCAAGAACATTAGTAAAAAAAAGATTAAAGTTGAATAACTCTGAACGAAACCCAGAAACAACTCAAGTATGCAGCCTGAAGTACAGCACCAACAAATTTAACAATCTCTGATACTATTGGCTTGAAATCCCATTTTAAATCCTACTATACTTGATCTGCTACAGTATGAAGTTAATAAAATACGTAGAGTTGATTGCTGCCCTGTAGCACACTGTAAGCCTCCTGTTACTAATTGGAAGCACAAGTCAAACACATTCTGCCATCTGCCTTGCAAATGACTGCCGCTTTAGCCCAGGGCTCATAAATGGTTCACAGTAGGCTAGACATCCAAGACCCAGACTGTTGTAATATGATGCCACCCTGTTTCCTTTATGTTAATCCGGATCCAGACATGATGGACAGAATGACAGTGATCCTAGTCATCACCTCATATCCACTACCACAATGATTAGGTAGTGATAATCCAGTGTTCACGAGCATGTGTTGGTGATATCAGGTACTGTATCTATGTACAGCTACTAAAGTGACCATGTTGAAGGGATGGCTGTCTAGACTGACCACATATGGTATAGTGCAGCTTCTATACAGGTTCTCTATGGCCAGTACACTGTCAGACTGTCCAAGACACTGTCAGACTGGCCAGTACACTGTCAGACTGGTCAGTACACTGTCAGACGTATCAAGACACTGTCAGACTGGCCAAGACACTGTCAGACTGGCCAATACACTGTAAGACTGGTCAAGACACTGTCAGACTGGCCAGTACACTGTCAGACTGGTCAGTACACTGTCAGACTGGCCAATACACTGTCAGACTGGTCAGTACACTGTCAGACTGGTCAAGACACTGTCAGACTGATCAGTACACTGTCAGACTGGCCAATACACTGTCAGACTGGTCAGTACACTGCCAGACTGGTCAAGACACTGTCAGACTGGTCAAGACCCTGTTAGACTGGTCAAGACACTCTCAGACTGGCCAAGACACTATCAGACTGGCCAGTACACTGTTAGGCTGGTCAAGACGCTGTCAGACTGGCCAAGATACTGTCAGACTCTTTATGCTAAGGAGTAATGAACTTTGCCTTGTGGAGACATGACTGACAGCTTTTGATGTATCAGTCACAGTAATATGCCCACATTCACTCATAAAAAAGCACCTACAGCTATGAAATCCAATAGTCCCATCTAACTGATATCAGTCATATGGCCAATGTTAAAATAAAATCAATTTTTTCCTCCGTTAAAGACCAAGTCATAGCTGTAAATGTGCTGACTGCAGACAATATAAAATCTGCTGTCTGGTAAAAGAGGCCTGTGTAAGATCTTGCAGCCTTGACTGTGATTCAGACTGTGGGATGCTCACTCTTTAGGGCTGCAACATATGCAACATATGCTTAAGCGATAATATTTGTGCTCTTATAATGTTCTGCGTTTTCCCTGAAACCACATTAGGATGAATGATTCTTTAGATGAAGACGTGACACATGCTGTGCGACGTCCTTCCTGCCCTCATGCGCCGTGATGTTTTTGTTCTTGTACATAAGACGTTTTCGTTAGTCCGCTTGACATGTTCTCAAAAGCTTACGTGGTTTACCTACCTAGCTTAGGCACAACAATCATGACTCGTTTCTGTCTCTCTTTCCTGGTAAACCACCTGTTCTACTTTTAAAATTCTGCAGTTGGTGTCAGCGTCTTGCATTCTGAAGTACACAGCTAAACAAGACTCAGAACACAATAACGTACATACCGCCATATAGATTTAAATTGAGATCCTCCATCAACGTGAATAGATGAGTGGAACCAACAACTGTTATCCTCAATCCTTCAACCACCATTTAGAGAAGTTTCCCTGGCAGCTCTCGTTCTCTAAGTCTCTTGGCTGTCGCCGGTAAGGACTCATCAGTGGCTCTGGATCTGGCGGGTGTTTTTGAGTTATTGACGTGAGTGGGAAACTATGAAGCTCACTTTGTGACAGCTCTGAGCGTTAGACTTTAATGTCATTGGCCTGATGATTGAGTGCAGCTTCAGCTCATGCAGTGGCATTATGTCACTGTCCAGGGTGATGAGAGACAAGCCCGGCCTAACTTCCTGCTCCACCTGGCTGTCACCATAGACTCCTATTGGGAGGAACATGCTCCGCCTGCCTGCCACATGTAGGATCCTATGAGGTGGAAGATGGCTTGTGACCTCTATTTAATTACTAAGGTTTTAGCTTTAGGATCCGATCTGGTACCAAGCCAGCGATAAAAAACATGATGATTATGATGATGACAGTTTAGTTACTATTGTGTGTGTGCATAACAAGTTGTTTGCATATAGCACTTATGGCAAGTTGCATCTGGTGTTTGATGATCGCTGACCTTTGTGATAGTTAGGCCTTCTGTATGTCTATACCAATATGTTTGTAGCACATATGTTAAGGTGCATCTGGTATTCCATGATTGTTAGCCTATGAGCCAACACTGATAAAAGATACTGCCAACAACAAACATTATGGATCCAGTTCAGCTAAACATGATAATACAGTAGCTAGTAACCCTGCTCTTTAAAAAAAACATGTATTTCAACTTTATTTAACCAGGTAGGCTAGTTGAGAACAAGTTCTCATTTACAACTGCGACCTGGCCAAGATAAAGCAAAACAGTGTGAACAGAGTTACACATGGAGTAAACAGTAAACAAGTCAATAACACAGTAGGAAGAAAAATGAGTCGATATACATTGTGTGCAAAAGGCATGAGGAGGTAGGCAATAAATAGGCCATAGGAGCGAATAATTACAATTTAGCATACTGACCTGCTGTATGTATGGGTTTTCTATTTATCAAACAATGTAACAAATGTTGCAGCTGTTTACTTTAATTACTTTCTTCTCTGTGAAGTTGACAAATACATTTGCGTCCATCGAGAAATGCCACAGGAGGTTGGTAGCACCTTAATTGGGGAGGACGGGCTGGTGGTAATGGCTGGAGTGGAATCAGTGGAATGGTATCAAATACAACAAACACATGGTTTCCATGTGTTTAATGCCATCCCATTTTCTCCGGGACACCCATTATTATGAGCTGTCCTCCCCTCAGCAGCCTCCACTGAGAAATGCGTGTCCTTTTTATCGTAGTTGAATGTCAGAACATTATCATGGACTCTGACTGGGGCCACCGACTCTGTTTGTAGGACTAAAATAACAATACAGACAGCCAACAGGAAGCAACATCAGTACCATCAATCAGTGGAATGGAACAAAATGCTCCCTGTCATTATGCACCCAGGAAGTGGGAAATGTAATTAGACCAATGAAATTAGGCCATGGGCACTTCTACACCTGCTCGTCAACAGGGCAATATATTTATTTTTGGACACTTATATCCATCATTTACCATATCATTCTGGATTTGTATTCTTCCTCAGATATATAGGGGTTGGTTTCCATTTGTTTGATGCATCATTTGATACATATGTACTCCACTTCATTTGGTCCCCAGGAATCCACCAAAAGGTTTAGCTGTTCCAGGAAAAGCAAACAATAATGTCAAACCTATTTGTCACCGAACATATTGGACTTGAAGTGCTTTATTTATACCTCGTGCTAATTTACATTTATTTCCAAATGTACATTTGGAAAGGAATACAGGGTAATACTTGTTAGGTTCTGAACAAACGGAGTAAAAACTCACGGACAACAAGAAAAATCTCAAACCAAGTTCATTCACCCTCTGGGTCATACAGCTGCAAAGACAATGACATGTTTACACAAACACATATATTTATAACATTCTAATAGGTGTGGTCAACTCCTTACAGATACAGTGGGGCAAAAAAGTATTTAGTCAGCCACCAATTGTGCAAGTTCTCCCACTTAAAAAGATGAGAGAGGCCTGTAATTTTCATCATAGGTACACTTTAACTATGACAGACAAAATGCGGGAAAAAAATCCAGAAAATCACATTGTAGGATTTTTAATGAATTTATTTGCAAAATATGGTGGAAAATAAGTATTTGGTCAATAACAAAATTTTATCTCAATACTTTGTTATATTCCCTTTGTTGACAATGACAGAGGTCAAAACGTTTTCTGTAAGTCTTCACAAGGTTTTCACACACTGTTGCTGGTATTTTGTTTTCTGTAAGTCTATATGTATTTTGGGAGCCTATATGTGAACATGAATTGTCTGAGTCATAATGATGATGGTGGTTTAAAGCTATGTCAGCCTACCTATAGTTTATTGCTTTATTGCCCCGGGAAACGCTCTTCCCTGGCATTGTCCTGCCATGACTCAAGCCCACTGTCCCTTTACTTCCTGTCTTGTGATAAGTAGACTGATATGTTCTCTATCTCTCTTTTCTTTCTCTTTCTATGTTCTTCTTCACAGTTGTACGCCTCCCTGGACTTTGGGAGAAAATGGCAGCTGGTTCATGAGCATGTGAACAGGTTCTACTGGTGAGTCATACGCTTGTCTTCTTTCTTTCTTCTCATCATCCTTCGCTTCCTCTCGTCCTCTCTGTTGTCCTGATCTTTTCCTTTGTTTCCTCAGACTCTCATCACAAACTGTTTTGGAGCATCACTAGCAGTGTGTGGAACAACGTGATGTTTGTTTTCTGCAGTGCAAGAGACTGTGAAGTAAATTTATAATACGTTTCAACAAGCTATCTGAATGACTAGTGTTGCTGGTGGGAAATGTTGTGTACCATTCTGCTCATTTCCACTGTTGATATGATTGGACAGAGTAATCTACATCCACAGTGTCACCATTTCACATTCTGCCTCTCAGATATCACATTCTGGTTCATTTCTCAGATATCATGGACATTGCACCTATCTAAACAATCATTACTTTTTCATTGGGGGTTATCCATGCATACTGTATATACATAAAATAGGAAGATACAGTATAACAAGTCGTGCCCGGTGGCATGAGTAATAGATCACCCAGGAAGTTCCTGTTGCCTCTCATCTAATCACGTCAGCCCTCCTCCCCCTAACAGCCAACCGCAGTGGCCTTCCCCATTCTGAGAAAGTGCACACTCATCACAAATGTAGCTCTGAATTTATTTTGCCTCATTGCTTTCCTTCTTAGAGATTTAGAGGATGCTGTGTGTGTGTGTGTGTGTGTGTGTGTGTGTGTGTGTGTGTGTGTGTGTGTGTGTGTGTGTGTGTGTGTGTGTGTGTGTGTGTGTGTGTGTGTGTCGAGCTGCCACCAGCTTTGTCCAGAGCAACTTGCATAAATCCGGTGTCACATATCACATATCCTAAATAATTTACTCCATCCATCCATGATCCAACCCCTTCAAGGACTACTTCTTGTCAATAGGGGGGCGCTGTTTTCTCTTTGGAAAAAATCGTGCCCAAATTAAACGGCCTCGTACTCTGTTCTAGATCATACAATATGCATATTATTATTACTATTGGATAGAAAACACTCAGAAGTTTCTAAAACTGTTTGAATTATATCTGTGAGTAAAACAGAACTCATTTGGCAGCAAACTTCCATACAGGAAGTGAAAAATCTGAAAACGAGGCTCTGTTTCAGGGCCTGCCTATTCAACTGGCTTTTATTTATCGATATGTATGCACTTCATACGCCTTCCACTAGATGTCAACAGGCAGTGGAAGGTTGAATGGGGTGTCTAGCTTGATGTGAGGCCGAATAAGAGCTTTTGGAGTGGCAGGTCCGGTATTTTGTTTGTTGTCGACGGCGCGTGGGGGACCTCGACATTGTCTTCTGAAGAGCGTTCGGTATACACGGCGAATTGCTCCGGCTCTGATTTTATTTGATACATATGAGAAAAACATCATAAAGTAGGATTTTTCAACCGAGTTGTATCAGTTTATTTAACGTTTATTGGGACTTTTGGAATTTTCCGTTCTTTGTGCCAAGAGTTGATGGGCATGTTCGCGCAAAATGGCTAGCCAAGGTTGCTAATTCGACAGAAGAAATGGACATTCTAAAACCAAACAACTATTTATTCTGGCCCAAGGACTCCTTGCACAACATTCTGATGGAAGCTCAGCAAAAGTCAGACACAATTTATGATGTTATTTCGTATTTCTGTGGAATATGTTAACCCTAACAGAGCGGAGAATATGTGAGCGCTGTCTCACAATAATGCATTTTGTATGTTGTAGTAAAGTTATTTAAAAAAATCTAACACAGCGGTTGCATTAACTTCTTATGGCTGCAGCCCGACACCGGTACACTTATGACAACAGCCAGCTCAAAGTGCAGGGCGCGAAATTCAAAAGATATATATTTTTTTAAATTTAACTTTCACACATTAACAAGTCCAATACAGCATATGAATGGTACACATCTTGTGAATCCAGCCAACATGTCCGATTTTTAAAATGTTTTACAGGGAAGACACAATATGTAAATCTATTAGCTAACCACGTTAGCAAAAGACACCACTTTTTTTACTCCACAAGTTTTTTACTCCATCAGTAGCTATCACAAATTCGTCCAAATAAAGATATAAATAGCCACTAACCAAGAAACAACTTCATCAGATGACAGTCTGATAACGTATTTATTGTATAGCATATGTTTTGTTCGAAAAATTTGCATATTTCAGGTATAAATCATAGTTTACATTGCAGCTACAATCAGAAATTGCACCGAAAGCAGACAGAATAATTACAGACACCAACGCCAAATAACTAAATACTCATCATAAAACATTTCTGAAAAATACATAGTGTACAGCAATTGAAAGACTGGCATCTTGGGATTCCAGACAATATTTCCAATTTATCAAGTGTTTTACAGCGAAAACACAATAGAGCGTTATATTAGCTTACCACAATAGCCAAAAACACAAGCAATTTCCCAGTAGCAAAAGTTAGCGATCGTAACAAACAAGCAAAAGATATATAATTTTTGACTAACCTTGATTTTCTTCATCAGATGACAGTCCTATAACATCAGGTTATACATACACTTATGTGTTGTTCGAAAATGTGCATATTTAGACCTGAAATCAGTGTTTACACATTGTGCTAACATAGCATCTTTTTCCCAAAGGGGGGGGGGGGGGGGGGGGGGGGGGCGCCAACCCAGACAGGAAGTTCACATCAGTGACTCAACCCACTCATGTGACCCTCCCCTCCTAGGGAAGGCATGGAGGAGCACCAGTAAGCCAATGACTCAGCCCCTGTAATAGGGTTAGAGGCAGAGAATCCCAGTGGAGAGAGGGGAACCGGCCAGGCAGAGAGAGCAAGGGCGGTTCGTTGCTCCAGAGCCTTTCCGTCCACCTTCACACTCCGAGGCCAGAGTACACTCAATCATAGGACCTACTGAAGAGATGATTCTTCAATAAAGACTTAAAGGTTTAGACCGAGTGAGCGTCTCTCACATGGGTAGGCAGACCATTCCATAAAAATGGAGCTCTATAGGAGAAAGTCCTGCCTCCAGCTGTTTGCTTAGAAACTCTAGGGACAATTAGGAGGCCTGCGTCTTGTGACCGTAGCGTACGTGTCGGTATGTACGGCAGGACCAAATTGGAAAGATAGGTAGGAGGAAGCCCATGTAATGCTTTGTAGGTTAGCAGTAAAGCCTTGACATCAGCCCTTGCCTTAACAGGAAGCCAGTGTAGGGGGCCTAGTACTGGAGTAATATGATCACATTTTGGGGTTCTAGTCAGGATTATAGCAGCCATATTTAGCACTAACTGAAGTTTATTTAGTGCTTTATCCGGGTACCCGGAAAGTAGAGCATTGCAGTAGTCTAACCTGGAAGTAACAAATGCATGGATACATTTTTGTGCATCAATTTTGGACAGAAAGTTTCTGATTTTTGCAATGTTACGGAGATGGAAAAAAGCTGTCCTTGAAACAGTCTTGATATGTTCGTCAAAAGAGAGATCAGGTTCCCGAGTAACGCCTAGGCCCTTCACAGTTTTATTTGAGACGACTGTATATCTGTCCACAATACCCAATGAAATGATATAATACGGTGATATACAGTACAGTGACTTGAATTATGTGGCACAGCCTTGCCGGTGTACAGTGCCAGACTAAATAAATACCATATTTAGGTTGCTGCGTATTTACACTTTTGTGACAGATACCACTTTTTGGTAGAATAACAAACCCAAGGTGTCTGGCTGTTGCTGTGGGGGTTGCTTATCTCTGGAGAGAACGTCCTCACATAGAAAGGCATTGGTATTTTATGCCATCATTGTTAAGACAACGCTGAAATGAGACGTCTATGTCTGGAGTGGAATACCTCTGTTGAGACTCATCTCCCTCTGTTTATTGTCTTCTTCCCTCTTTCTCTTCCCTCCTCCTCTCCTCTTCATCTCCTTCTCTCCTCTCCTTCTCTTCCCTCCTCCCCTCCTCTTCCCCTCTTTTTCCCTCCTCCTCTCCTCTTTTTCCCTCCTCCTCTTCTCCTGTCCACTTCTTCCCTCCTCCTCTCCTCTTCTTCACTCAATCTTCCCCCATTCTGTTCTTCCCTTCTCTCCCCTTCTTCTCATTGCTTTGTCCCTCCTTCCCCTTCCTCCTCTTCATCCTTCCTTCTCGCCTCCACTTCTTTAATACAGATCTGTAACGGGTCTACACAAGGAATCTGGTTCATATGGAGGCCCCCCTAATGGACGTGAGTAGCACTACACACACACATCTCTCTTTTTTTTGTCTCTCTCTGTCACACACATAGCATAAAAAGGCCTCCACATTTCGCAGTCCAATTATCAGCCCTCTAACGATAGAAGAGAGTGAGAGTCTGTCAAGGAATAAATTCCACCCTGGGTTCAGAGCATCGTGTCCCAGGAGAGTGACAGTGGATTACCCCCCTGATAAATGTTGTGCATGATACTTGATTAATATGGCCTTTTCCTCTAATCTCTCTCACCCTGGGTGTGTCAGCTCCATAACTCGCCACGGCAACGCCACCCAAGGTCATCCATAGGTGAAATTGTGAGATTGTTTGTTCTAGCAACAGTATCTGCTGCTGCTGTTGTTAGAGCCCCGGAATCAGAGACAGTTTAGTTTTCTGTACACAGAGAATGATCATAGTTGATCATGTTGATTAGTGACAAACCTACAACTTTACATACTGTATTGAATGAAACAAACACCATTATAGAATAGAAACCACAACATACTGGTCAAATTACATATATACAGTTGAAGTCTGAAGTTTACATACATTTAGGTTGGAGTCATTAAAACTCATTTTTCAACCACTCCACAAGTTTCTTGTTATTAACAAACTATAGTTTTGGCAATTCGGTTAGGATATCTACTTTGTGCATGACACAAGTAATTTTTCCAAAGATTGTTTACAGACAGATTATTTCACTTATAATTCACCGTATCACAATTCCAGTAGGTCATAAATTTACATACACTAAGTTGACTGTGCCTTTAAACAGCTTGGAAAATACCAGAAAATTATGTCATGGCTTTAGAAGCTTCTGATAGGCTAATTGACATAATTTTAGTCAATTGGAGGTGTATCTGTGGATGTATTTCAAGGCCTACCTTCAAACTCAGTGCCTCTTTGCTTGACATCATGGGAAAATCGAAAGAAATCAACCAAGACCTCACAAATAAATGGTGGACCTCCACAAGTCTGGTTCATCCTTGGGAGCAATTTCCAAACGCCTGAAGGTACCACGTTCATCTGTACAAACAATAGTATGCAAGTATAAACACAATGGGACCAAGCAGCCATCATACCGCTCAGGAAGGAGAAGCGTTCTGTCTCCTAGAGATGAACGAACTTTGGTGCAAAAAATGCAAATCAATCCCAGAACAACATCAAAGGACCGTGTGAAGATGCTGGAGGAAACAGGTACAGAAGTATCTATATCCACAGTAAAACGAGTTCTAAATCGGCATAACCTGAAAGGCCGCTCAGCAAGGAAGAAGCCACTGCTCCAAAAACACCATAAAAAAGCCAGACTACGGTTTGCAACTAAACATGGGGACAAAGATCAAACTTTTTGGATAAATGTCCTCTGGTCTGATGAAACAAAAATAGAACTGTTTGGCCATAATGACCATCGTTATGTTTGGAGGAAAAAGGGTGAGGCTTGCAAGCCGAAGAACACCATCCCAACCATGAAGCACGGGGTGGCAGCATCATGTTGTGGCGTTGCTTTGCTGCAGGAGGGACTGGTGCACTTCACAAAATAGATGGCCTCATGAGGCAGGAAAATTATGTGGATGTATTGAAGCTACATCTCAAGACATCAGTCAGGAAGTTAAAGCTTGGTCGCACATGGGTCTTCGAAATGGACAATGACCCCAAGCATACTTCCAAAGTTGTGGCAAAATGGCTTAAGGACAACAAAGTCAAGGTGGCCATCACAAAGTGGCCATCACAAAACCTTGACCATAATCCCATAGAAAATTTGCGGCCAGAACTGAAAAAGCATGTGCGAGCAAAGAAACCTACAAACCTGATTCAGTTACACCAGCTCTGTCAGGAGGAATGGGCCAAATTCACCCAAATTATTTTGGGAAGCTTGTGGAAGGCTACCTGAAATGTTTGACCCAAGTTAAACTATTTAAAGACAATGCTACTAAATACCAATTGAATGTATGTACATTTCTGACCCACTGTGAATGTGAAGAAATAAATAAAAGCTGAAATAAATCATTCTCTCTACTATTATTCTGACATTTCACATTCATAAAATAAAGTGGTGATACTAACTGACCTAAAACAGGGCCTTTTTACTGGGATTAAATGTCAGGAATTGTGAAAAACTGAGTTTAAATGTATTTGGCTAAGGTGTATGTAAACTTCCGACTTCAACTGTATACACACACACAGTAAGTATACTGTCACAATTGTAACGCTATCTCCTCTATTGCATGTCAATCACAAACCATACATAAGTTCCCTCAAGTTCAATTCATACAGACATATAGCCTCACATTCCCAGGAATGAGGCATGATCCACAGCTGGTTTAATCCACATATCCAGTAATCTGTATCTCCTCATCTTGCAGGTATTTTTATTTGTATTCTATTTAACCTTTTTCTAACTAGGCAAGTCAGTTAAGAACAAATTCTTATTTACAATTACGGACTACCAAAAGGCAACAGACCTCCTGCGGGGAGGGGGGCTGGGATAAAGAATATATATATATATAACATATAAATATAGGACAAAACACACATCACGACAAGAGAGACAACACAACACTACATAAAGATAGACCTAAGACAACAACATAGCAAGGCAGCAACACGTGACAACCTAGCATGTTAGCAACACAACATGACAACAACATGGTAGCAGCACAAAACATGGTACAAACATTATTGGGCACAGACAACAGCACAAAGGGCAAGAAGATAGAGACAACAACACATTACACAACACATTACACAAAGCAGCCACAACTGTCAGTAAGAGTGTCCATGATTGAGTCTTTGAATGAAAATATTGAGATAAAACTGTCCATGTTTGAGTGTTTGTTGCAGCTGGTTCCAGTCGCTAGCTGCAGTGAACTGAAAAGACGAGCGACCCAGGGATGTGTGCGCTTTGGGGACAGAACGGGTGTTGCATGTGGATGATGAGGGCTGCAGTAGATGTCTCAGATAGGCCTCACTCCCCCTAAGAGGGTTTTATAAATAAGCATCAACCAGTGGGTCTTGCGACAGGTATACATAGATGACCAGTTTACAGAGGAGTATAGAGTGCAGTGATGTGTCCTATAAGGAGCATTGGTGGAAAATCTGATGGCCGAATGGTGAAGAACATCTAACCCCTCGAGAGCACTCTACCTGCTGGTCTATAAATTATGTCGCCGTAATCTAGCATGGGTAGGATGGTCATCTGAATCAGGGTTAGTTTGGCAGCTGGGGTGAAAGAGGAGCGATTACCATAAAGGAAACCAAGTCTAGATTTAACTTTTGCCTGCAGCTTTGATATGTGCTGAGAGAAGGACAGTGTACTGTCTAGCCATACTCTCAAATACTCGTATGAGGAGACTACCTCAAGCTCTAACCCTCAGAGATCACACCTGTGGAGAGAGGGGCATTCTTCTTACCAAACCACATTACCTTTTTTTGGAGGTGTTCAGAACAAGGTTAAGGGTAGAGAAAGCTTGTTGGACACTAAGAGAGCTTTGTTGTAAAGCATTTAGCACAAAATCCAGGGAGGGGCCAGCTGAGTATAAAACTGTATAATCTGCATATACATGGATGAAAGAGCTTCCTACTGCCTGAACTATGTTGTTGATGTAAATTTCGAAGAGCGTGGGGCCTAGGATTGAGCCTTGGGGTACTCCCTTGCTGACAGGCTGTGGCTGAGACAGCCAATTGTCTGACTTCATACACTGCACTCTTTGAGAGAGGTAGTTAGCAAACCAGGCAAATGACCCCTGTCACGCCCTGGCCTTAGTTATCTTTGTTTTCTTTATTATTTTAGTTAGGTCAGGGTGTGACATGGGGGATGTTTGTGTGTTTTTGTCTCGTCTAGGGTGTTTGTATTGTCTAGGGGGTGTTTGTAGAGTTCATGGGGTTGTGTTCATTGTAGGTGTTTATGTAAGTCTATGGTTGCTAAGATTGGTTCTCAATTAGAGACATCTGTCTATCGTTGTCTCTGATTGGGAGCCATATTTAGGCAGCCATAGTCATTGTGGGTTGTGGGTGATTGTCTATTTCTAAGTTGCCAGTGTCTGCACTTATTGTTTGTATAGCTTCACGGTCGTCGTTTTGTTAGTTTGTAAAAGTGTTTGTTTCGTCTTCATTAAAAAGTAAGATGTATTGTTATCACGCTGCGCCTTGGTCCTCCTCTCTTTCACTATATGACGATCGTGACAACCCCTCAGAGACACCAATACTCCTTAGCCGGCCCACAAGAATGGAATGGTTTACCGTATCAAAAGCTTTGGCCAAGTCAATAAAAATAGCAGCACAACATTGCTTAGAATCAGGGGCAATAGTGACATCATTGAGGACTTAAACCTGTTTGGGCTGCAGGGGCAGTATTGAGTAGCCAGATAAAAGGTGCCCATTTCAAATGGCCTCGTACTCAATTCTTGCTCGTACAATATGCATATTATTATAACTATTGGATAGAAAACACTCTCTAGTTTCTAAAACCGTTTGAATTATATCTGTGAGTCAAACAGAACTCATTTGGCACAAACTTCCTGACCAGGAAGTGGAAAGTCTGAAATCGAGGCTCTGTTCTACTTCCTGCCTATAAATGGGCATGATACGTATTAGTATACGTGCACTTCATAGACCTTCCCCTGGATGTCAAGAGGCGGTGAGAGAAGAAATTGAGTGTTTATATTGGTCTGAAGTGGAATACAAGCTCTTTGTTTGACGTGTCCCCCATTTCTTGTTTTCTGGAGAGCGCGAGGAGGGACCTGGATTTGCCTTCTGTTTAGCTGCCGTTATAGGCGACTAATATCTCCGGCTTTGATTTATTTGATACATGTGACCATATCATCGTAAAGTATGTTTTTTCAATATAGTTTCATCAGATTATTGGAGTTTTGCCGTGTTCCGTTCTCTTCCGTTTGTTGACATGGAGAGATTTGCGCCACTTGGCTAGTGTGCTTGCTAATTCAAGAGGGAAAATGGACGTTCTAAATCCAAACAACGATTGTTCTTGACAAAGGACCCCTTCTCCAACATTCTGATGGAAGATCAGCAAAAGTAAGAAACATTTTATGATGCTATTTCATATATCTGTCGTGCATGTGAACTAGTCGTCGGCGCCCAACTTTGGGGTACTCAGCTATACCGAAGCTGGATGTCGTAATGAAGTTATTTTTTAGAATTCTAACACTGCGATTTCATTAAGAACTAATGGATCTATCATTTCCTATACAACATGTATTTTTTAGTTATGTTTATGAATAGCTATTTGGTCAGAATATGTGTGTCAGAAAAAGTGTCAGAAAAATATCCGGACGTTGTGGAAAAAGTAGCTACGATAGCAACATGTATAACCACTGATTTCAGCTCTAAATATGCACATTTTCGAACAAAACATAAGTGTATGTATAACCTGATGTTATAGGACTGTCATCTGATGAAGAATATCAAGGTTAGTCAAAAATTCTATATCTTTTACTGGTTTGTTACGATCGCTAACTTTTACTGCTGGGAAATGGCTTGTCTTTCTGGCTATTGTGGTAAGCTAATATAACGCTATATTGTGTTTTCGCTGTAAAACACTTAATAAATCGGAAATATTGGCTGGAATCAAAAGATGCCTGTCTTTCATTTGCTGTACACTATGTATTTTTCAGAAATGTTTTATGATGAGTAATTAGGTATTTGACGTTGGTGTCTGTAATTATTCTGTCTGCTTTCGGTGCAATTTCTGATTGTAGCTGCAATGTAAACTATGATTTATACCTGAAATATGCACATTTTTCGAACAAAACATAGATTTATTGTATAACATGTTATAAGACTGTCATCTGATGAAGTTGTTTGTTGGTTAGTTTGGTTGGTTCTTGGTTAGTTAGGTTGGCTTTGTGCATGCTACCTGTGCTGTGAAAAATGTCTGTCCTTTTTGTGTATTTGGTGGTGAGAGAGCATGCACTTAGTTTTACTAGAATTTAAAAGCAGTTGGAGGCCATGGAAGGAGTGTATGGCGTTGAAGCTTGTTTGGAGGTTTGTTAGCAGAGTGTCCAAAGCCCTCCGATTTGACACACTGAACTCTATCTGAGAAGTAGTCGGTGAACCAGACGAGGCAGTCTTTTGAGAAGCTGAGGCTATTCAGTCTGCCGATAATAATGTGGTGATTGACAAAGTCGAAAGCCTTGGCCAGGTCGATGAAGATGGCTGCACAGTACTGTCTTTTATCGATGGCAGTTATGATATCGTTTAGGACCTTGAGCGCGGCTGAGGTGCACCCATGACCAGCTCGGAAACCAGATTGCATAGTGGAGAAGGTACGGTAGGATTCGAAATGGTCGGTGATCTGTTTGTTAACTAGGCTTTCAAAGATTTTAGAAAGGCAGGGCAGGATGGATATAGGTCTATAACAGTTTGGGTCTAGAGTGTCTCCACCTTTGAAGAGGTGGATGACCGCAGCAGCTTTCCAATCTTTGGGGATCTCAGACGATACAAAATAGTGGTTGAACAGGCTAGTAATAAGGGTTGCAACAATTTCAGCTGATCATTTTAGAAAGAGATTGTCTAGCCCAGCTGATTTGTACGGATCCAGATTTTGCAGGTCTTTCAGAACATCAGCTGTCTGGATTTGGGTAAGGGAGGAGCGTGGGGATGGCTTGGGCAAGTCGCTGCAGGGGGGGCTGAGATGTTGGCCGGGGTAGTGGTAGCCAGGTGGAAAGCATGGCCAGCCATAGAAAATGCTTATTGAAATGATCGATTATCGTGAATTTATCGGTGGTGACAGTTTCCTATCCTCAGTGCAGTGGGCAGCTAGGAGGATTTGCTCTTATTTTCCATGGACTTTACAGTGTCCCAAAACTTTTTGGAATTAGTGCTACAGGAAGCAAATTTCTGTTTGAAAAAGCTAGTCTTAGCTTTCCTAACTGACTGAGTATATTTGTTCCTGACTTCCCTGAAAAGTTGCATATAGTCGGAGCTATTCGATGCTAATGCAGAACGCCACAGGATGTTGGGTGAAAAAAAAAATATACAAGTGTTATACATTGGCTTAAAGATTAACTCCTTGTTAATCCAGACCCTTTGTCAGATTTCAAAAGGCTTTACGGCGAAAGCATACCATGCGATTATCTGAGGACAGTGCCCCGCTTACTAAAGCATACAAACATTTTACAACCAAGTAAAGGATTACAAAAGTCAGAAATAGCGATAAAATGAATCACTTACCTTTGAAGATCTTCATATGGTTGCAGTCACAAGAGTCCCAGCTACACAATACATGTTTGTTTTGTTCGATAAAGTCCCTCTTTATATCCCAAAAATGCAGTTTTGTTGGTGCTGTAAGGGGATGCATACTGGCGTCAGAGAAGTCAGACGCAGGAGGGAAAACTGTGATTCTAGCGGCGCAGTTTATTAGACAAAAACTCACCGGGAAACATAACAAATATAACAAATGGGTACAATACCCTACGCACGCCAGGACAAACATGCACAAACACTTACAAAAAGCAATCACAGACAAACACATGAGGGGGAACAGAGGGTTAATTTCTTATGGCTTGGGGGCAGTATTTCGACGTCTGGATGAGAAGCGTGCCCAAAGTAAACTGCCTGTTTCTCAGGCCCAGAAGCTAGGATATGTATGTAATTGGTGGATTTGGATTGAAAACGCTCTAAAGTTTCCAAAACTGTTAAAATAATGTCATATTAGTTTAACAGAACTAATATGGCAGGTGAAAACCTGAGGAAAATCCATTCAGGAAGTGGTATTTTTTTCATGTGGGTATTTTAAATTGAATGCCTATAGAGTATCTAATGGGTTATGACCCAGATTGCAGTTCCTATGGCTTCCACTAGATGTCAACAGTCTTTAGACATTGTTTGAGGCTTGTTTTCTGAAAAATGAAGAAAAATGAGACCTTTCTGTCTGTGGACTGAGAAAGAATGCAGAGCTGGTTTGCGCGCGTGACCGAGTGTGGGCCCTTCTTTGTTTTTCCTTTCTATTGAATACACTATTGTCCGATTGAAATATTATCTAATATTTAGACAATTGACAACCTGAGGATTCATTCTAAACATTGTTTGACATGTTTCAACGAACTTTACCTGTACTATTAGGATGTATTCGTCTGCATGTTTTGCCAGCCATTTTGCCAGTGGATTACTGAACAAAATGCACCTGTCACGACTTCCGCCGAAGTTGGCCCCTCTCCTTGTTCGGGCGGTGTTCGGCGGTCGAAGTCGCCGACTTTCTAGCCATCGCTGATCCTCTTTTCATTTTCCTTTGGTTTTGTCTTGTTTTGTATCACACCTGGTTTCAATCCCATCAATAACATGTTGTGTATTTAAGCATGTCCCAGTTTAGGTCACCTAACAGTACGAACTCTGAAGATAGATGGCGGGCGATCAATTCACATATGGTGTCCAGGGCACAGCTGGGGACTGAAGGGGGTCTATAACAAGCAGCAACGGTGAGAGACTTGTTTCTGGAAAGGTGGAATTTTAAAAGTAGAAGCTCAAATTGTTTGGGCACAGACTGGGAAAGTATGACAGAACTCTGCAGGCTATCTCTGCAGTAGATTACAACTCCGCCCCCTTTGGCAGTTCTATCTTGTCAGAAAATTATAGTTAGTGTTATAGTTTCACTGAGCAGCCATTACGAACACAGGCTGTAAAACAGTGATCACTAAGGTCATTACAGAAAACACCATACTGATACCTATCAGGATTATTTGTGAGGATAACATCAAGAATAGTAGCCTTTTTTGGGTGTTTGGAGTCATACCTTGTATGATTGGTAATAATCTGAGAAAGATTTAGGGAGTCCCATTGCTTTAGGACATGGTCAGGTGGTTTAAGCATGTCCCAGTTTAGGTCACCCAGCAGGACAAATTCAGACTTGGTGTAGGGGTCCAGGAGAGAACTTAGGGCAGGTAGGGTACAGGCCAGTGCTGATGGAGGACGATAGCACCAGCAACAGTCAACAAAGAGCCATTTGAAAGTTGAATACTTAAAACCAGCAAATCAAATTGTTTGGGGACAGACTTGGTGGAGACAACTGAGCACTGAAGGTGATCCTTGGTAAGGATTGACACACCCCCACCTTTTGGAAGATCTGTCTTGCCGTGAAAGGTTATAACCAGAAAGGTTAACATCAGTATTCAACACACTCTCCTTAACCACATTATTGACCAACACATCTGGATTGGAGCTTTGAATCCACACTTTCAATTGATCCATTTTAGGTAACAAGCTTTTAGTGTTAACGTGCAGAAAACCCAGGCTTTTACAGGAGCAGGAATCAGTGAAGCAGATATCAGAGCACATCAGAATTGGGGCTAGCAACAGTAGATGGGCCAGGGTGTACATGCACATTTCCAGATATCATCAACAGTAATACAATCAAGGCACGGCATAGAACAGGGACATGCCAGGGCAGACGGTGAACAGATCGTCAGGTGGAATCCAAGCGGCAATGGGAGTAGGTGTCAACCACTTGTGAGAAGATTTTATTTCTGGAGGCAGATTTCTTGTACAAAATGCCAGTGGATGGTCTTTGAACAGCAGGAGGGGGCTTCAAGGCCTCTGGATCTGGGTGGGGTAGCCTGCCATTTGTTGGGCTCAAAGGCTTCGACACCTATCGCTTCACACGTCAGTGCTAATTGAAGTTGTAACTCTTTGTCCTAGCAAGCTTGGTAGCCTTAGCATTCAGTCGTTATTAAGTAAAATATATAATTGTAATTTGCTTTTGAATGTAAAAAAATTGCTTCGGACTAAGCATTACTCACTCAGCTCCAGGATGGATGGTGCTTTCAGGTCTATGCTTGTTTTCCAGATCACTTGATGTATAGTTTGGGAATAATAATCCTTGAGTTTAGGAAGCATTCCAAGTAAATTCCATCCAAAATCAGGTTGTATGTTTCACCCCCCTTGGGGTTTTTCCTATTTTGTTACATTACAACCTGTAATTTAACATAATTTTTATTTGGATTTCATGTAATGGACATACACAAAATAAACCAAATTGGTGAAGTGAAATGAAAAAAATTACTTGTTTAAAAAAATTCAAAAGAATTTACTACGGAAAAGTGGTGCGTGCATATGTATTCACCCCCTTTGCTATGAAGCCCCTAAATAACATCTGGTGCAACCAATTACCTTCAGAAGTCACATATTTAATTAAATAAAGTCCAACTGTGTGCAATCTAAGTGTCACATGATCTCTCACATGATCTTAGTATATATACACCTGGTCTGAAAGGCCCCATAGTCTGCAACACCACCAAGCAAGCGGCACCATGAAGAACAAGGAGCACTCCAAACAGGTCAGGGACACAGTTTTGGAGAAGTACAGATCAGGATTGGGTTATAGAAAAATATCAAAAACATTGAACATCCCACGGAGCACCATTATTAAAAAAATGTAAGAATATGTCACCACAACAAACCAACCAAGATATTTTTGGCTATCAAGGAAAACGCTATGTCTGGCACAAACCCAACACCTCTCATCACCCAGAGAACACCATCCCCACAGTGAAGCATGGTGGTGGCAGCATCATGCTGTGGGAATGTTTTTCATCGGCAGGGACTGGGAAACTGGTCAGAATTGAAGGAATGATGGATGCTGCTAAATACAGAGAAATTCTTGAGGGAAACCTGTTTCTGTCTTCCAGAGATTTGAGACTTGGACGGAGGTTCACCTTCCAACAGGACAATGACCCTAAGCATACTGCTAAAGCAACACTCAAGTGGTTTAACCTCTAACGCCTCCCTAACCCGGATCCGGGATCCCCCCCATCACAAAAGCTGACTAGCATAGCCTAGCCTAAAGTTACAGGGATATCATAAAATAAAATGTTCATGAAATCACAAGTCCAAGACACCAAATGAAAGATACAGATCTTGTGATTCAAGCCATCATCTCTGATTTTTAAAATGTTTTACAGGGAAGACACAATATGTAAATCTATTAGCTAACCATTTTAGCAAAAGACAACAATTTTCTTACTCCACCATTTTCTTACTGCATTAATTTCAGGTTGTAAGGCAACAAAATAGGAGAAAGGCGAATACCTTCGCAAGGCACTGTATGTCCCTCCCAAAAAATCTAAGTTTGTCTAACTCTAAATCGATCTATTTTTAAAAACATGCTAAACAATGTGGGACCTCATCTGCTCATGACCTCTCTCTCTCTCATCGTATACAGTATGTAACATGACGGGCTCTAACGTGCTCAGAGCACAACAGAAACTATCCCTTCCCTGAATACATTGACATTTGCTCACTGGTGGTCCAAGATGACTATATGTTTATTCAGGCAAGGCTCTGTCTGAAGAGAATATATTGTAAAGTATTGTATGTAGACCATGATGCATCGTTAGCCTTAAATGATATGTGCATTTGTTATGTATTGCGCACAACTTGGTTTGGCTTGGACTGGGAGGGGATTTGCATATTTTAGTTGATCCTCAGGTGTGAGTGAAATAATTCATAAAATCGGAATTTTGATGATTTTTTGTTATGTTGACTCATTGTATTAAGGGCAATATGTTCTTGATTAGAATAGATAAGGGGACCATTGATAGACGCCAAGTTTTTTAAATTGTTAGTTTCCAATCTGAATATGGACAGTGTATGTGGAAATTGTCATTTTCGCCTTCGAAACCAATTGTTATGCTGCATGGATATTTTATATCTAACCACACATTCTGTATGAAGAAAAGGCAGCTCGCGTGACACATGTAAAATGTGCAAACCTTTTGTTTGAACCTTCATTCAAGAGTCTGCATTTGCACACTATTCTGATTCAGATGTGAAACCTAGGGAGTTTTATATTCTTCCACACCAGTCCCCAATATGTCATGTTAATCATCATTTGTGCGAGAGAGAGACATCTGAAATGGTAATGTGCTGAATTCTAAGTAATGCTGGTGCAATTCTGGGGTCATGTTTTAAGTTTCCTCCCGCTGCCTGAATATTATTTACTTTGACATTGTGCAAATGAGGATGCATGAATTTAAAAGTAAACAGGAAAATGGGAATAATTATCCCGCCATTCGAGTCCATTATAAATCACTTTTTCATCCAAATTGAACTCCAAAGGCCTACCTTGCTGTTTGAAGTATTTGAAGGGGAGAGTTATGTATGTATTTATATTAGAACATGAATTAGGCCCAAACGTTTTTTCAAGTCAGGTCACATGGTCAAGTAAAGCCCCTGGTCCTAACTATTTAAATTAGAGCCTGGACTTCTTTCTTGAACTAGTGGCTTCACCAGGAAAACTCTAGACTCTAGCATAGCATATGTCAGGGGTTCAGGAAGAACTCCTAGCCCTACATGTGATGCCTTGAAAAAACTCTGGCATGCCAACTCAGGGCCAAGAATTCTTCATAGTCAGGTCACATTTTCAGGAAAACTCCAGGCCCTACACATGATTGGTTTCTTTCTGCCAGAATAATGGTCTGAAATATAGATCTGTGGTCTACCAGATCCCTCATCCATGTTTCACCACACTCATACGTCTCCCTAACTAAACCCACAACCACTCAACCTAAACCTCCAACCGCATCTTCAATTTCAGGAAACCTACAATGTTTTCTTGCGTTGCGTCACAGCCGAACGGATTCTGTGAAAGGTGGTAATGAAAAATCAATCATCCCAATTTCTGTTTCAGTTCAAAACCACCCCTGGTTACTCTCCATCGACTTTGACCTTCTTAACTCAGTTGCATGTGGGACTGTTTCTGGCGAGCGATCACTGTGCCCACTGCTCTTTCCTCACCAAATCTTTATTTTATGCTCTCTCTATCCCTCGTGCCCTCCTCTCTCTTTCTCCCTCTCACCTCCCCCCCTCCAATTGACCAGTACACTTAGAAGCACACTAAGAGGCCTAATTGGCTCTGTCATAAAATAATGAGCCTATTTCGCCTCTCCCTTTTCCTACCCAGAAAGCCAGCAGCTTTTTTGTGGATGATTTCTCGATTAATGGCATTCCAAAAGAGGAAGTGGATTAAATCAATTGCTACCTAGTGCTGAGGCGAGGACAATCACACTTTTGTTGACGAAAATTGTTCACCTATCCTTATAGCCTCCGAAGCCTGTGCTCTAATTACAAGTTTGTAACACTTTCTTCCCTGCTTGCGGTGTTTGTACTGCATAGGCTAACAGCAGCTAACAGCTCGAGTGTTTGTTTGCCGAGGCGCTGGTATCATTAAGGTTGACTTTCCTTAGACAGGCCACTGAGCATTGCTTGGGAGAGTTAAAGATTTCTCTTGGCAGAGAATAATGAGGCTATTGATTGACCCTACGAGATATTTACCCAAGTCTACCTCCAAAACCTCAAAGGGCATCGACAACAGGAAAGGACTGAGAGGAGCAGTTTCCGCTGTATGCTAGCCAGGAGAGTCTATTGTTATTTTCTCAATAGTAAAGTCCGGAAATATCCATTTACATTTCTTATGCATCAATGTTCCTCTCTGACAATTAAGTATACATCTTTCCATCATAAACAATGTCATCCATGTTCACTTGAGTGAAGGTTGCAATTGATACATGATAATGATTGATACATTTATGAAGATTAATCCAAGTAGTTAATTAATGTTGACAATAATGAGTCACAGATGTGCAGCATGGACAAATGATACAAGTGAACACAAAGGGAATACTCAGTGTCTTGGCTCAATGTGTTCCAGGTTACTACAGCAGGACAGGCCATCTCTGTCCTAGAAGAGGGATCCATTCCTCAAAATCAAACTGCCAAAATATTCTCTGCCTAAGGTAAGCAATAGTCATTTTACAGTGATAAACACATGCCTCCGGTGACACATACAAGAGATCAATTATTCCGATAGAATATTTGTATTTTAATTTTCACATTTTTCTTACTTTTTAACTCTGCATTGTTTGGAAAGGGCTCATAAGTAAGCATTTCAAGTCTACTGTCACACCCTGACCTTAGAGAGCCTTTTTATGTCTCTATTTGGTTTGGTCAGGGTGTGATTTGGGATGGGCATTCTATGTTCTATCTTCTATGTTTTTGTGTTTCTATGTTTTGGCCGGGTATGGTTCTCAATCAGGGACAGCTGTCTGTCGTTGTCTCTATTTGGGAACCATACTTAGGTAGCCCTTTTCCCTCATTTCGTTGTGGGTAGTTAACTTTGTTTGTGGCACTAATGCCCTGTAAGCTTCACGGTTGTTTCTTTCGTTTGTTGTTTTGTTGGCGACATTTCTAAAATAAAAAGGAGAATGTACGCTCACTACACTGCACCTTGGTCTTCTTCCAGGATCGGCCATGACAGAACTACCCACAAAGCAGCGTGGTCAGGAGGAGAGGACACGACGGAAACCCGAGAGGCATCCCCCGGTCCGAGACCGAAGAGGAATTCTTGGACCGTTTGAGCGAGGAGTGGTTGGCAGTGGAGAGGAACGAAAGAGTTTGGAGGGGTTGGAGTCTGGAGCAAGATAGTCGCTTTGAGGAGGGTGGTACTGGTCAGGCACCGTGTTATGCGGTGAAGCGCATGGTGTCTCCAGTGTGCGTCCACAGCCCAGTACGTCCTGTGCCAGCACCTTGCAGTTGTCGGGCTAGTGTGAGCATCCAGCCAGGACGGGTTGTTCCAGACCTGCTCTCCAGACCTCCAGTGCGTCTCCTCGGCCCAGTATATTCTGCGCCGGCTCTACGCACAGTGTCTCCGGTGCGTCTGCACAGCCCAGTGTGTCCTGTGCTAGCGCCCCACATGTGCAGGGCGAAGATAACCATCCAGCCAGGACGGGTTGTGCAGGCTCTACGCTCGAGACCTCCAGTGCGCCTCCAAGGCCCAGTGTATCCGGTGCCTCCGCCAAGAACCAAGCCTCCAGTATGTCTCCCCAGCCTGGTGAGTCCTGTGCCTGCTGTCAGAACCAGGCCTCCTGTATGTCTCCCGAACCTGGTGAGCCCTGTGGCAGCTCCACGTACCAGACTGCCCATATGTCTCCTCACTCCAGTGATGATCCATGGCACGAAGCCTCCAGTGATGATCCATGGCACGAAGCCTCCAGTGATGATCCATGGCAAGAAGCCTCCAGTGATGATCCATGGCACGAAGCATCCAGTGATGATCCATGGCACAAAGCCTCCAGTGATGATCCATGGCACGAAGCCTCCAGTGATGATCCATGGCAAGAAGCCTCCAGTGATGATCCATGGCACGAAGCCTCCAGTGATGATCCATGGCAAGAAGCCTCCAGTGATGATCCATGGCACGAAGCCTCCAGTGATGATCCATGGCAAGAAGCCTCCAGTGATGATCCATGGCACGAAGCCTCCAGTGATGATCCATGGCAAGAAGCCTCCAGTGATGATCCATGGTAAGAAGCCTCCAGTGATGATCCATGGCACGAAGCCTCCAGTGAGGAGTCAGCATCGGCCGTGACATCTACACCTGTTGTATACAACTTATGTGCCAAATAACATTTATTTGATTTGAGATAAGCAACAATGTCCCCCCTTGTTTTCTCCATTCAACAAATGGATTTAGCTCCAGAAATATCTGTAGCATTAATACATTTTACAATTAGATTTTTGTCATTTAGCAGATGCTCTTATACATAGTGACTTACAGTTAGTGCATTCATCTAAAGATAGCTAGGTGAGACAACCACATATCACAGGCGTAGCAAGTACATTTTTCCTCTAACGTAGCTGTCAGTAGAGTCAGAGCTAGAAGGGGTGCAAGTAATGGTTATGTGTTTTTTTCAAAGGTGAGGAGGATTATTTAAGATACTGTTTGAAGAGATATGTTTTCAGATGTTTTCGGAAGGTGGGCAGGGACTCTGCTGTCCTAGCTTCAGGGGGAAGCTGGTTCCACCATTGGGGTGCCAGGACAGAGAAGAGTTTGGACTGGGCTGAGTGGGAGGGCCAAGAGACCTGAAGTGGCAGAACGGAGTGCTCGGGTTGGGGTGTAGGGTTTGAGCATAGCCTGAAGGTAGGGAGGGACAGTTTCTCTTGCTGTTTCATAGATAAGCACCATGGTCTTGAAGTGGATGCAAGCTTCAGCTGGAAGCCAGTGGAGTGTGCGGAGGAGCGGGGTGACATGAAAGACCTTGGGAAGGTTGAAAACCAGGCGGGCTGCTGCATTCTGGATAAGTTTCAGGGGTTTGATGGCACAAGCGGGGAGCACAGCCAACAGCGAGTTGCAGTAGTCAAGACAAGAGGTTAGGTCGTTCTCTACGGATGTTGTACAGCATGATCCAGCAGAAGCGGGTCACTGCTTTGATGTTTGCAGTGAACAACAGCGTGTTGTCCAGGGACATTGGCAAGGTTCTTTGCACTCTGGGAGGGGTCTTTGAGCAAGCAGGCCTTCCCGGGGAGGAAGAGCACGTCCATCTTGTCGAGGTTGAGGTTGAGCTTGAGGTGGTGGGCCGACATCCAAGTTTAGATATCTGCCAGATATCTGCCAGAAATACGTGTCACCACCTGGATGTCAAATGGGTGAAGGAGAAAAGTAGTTGAGTGTTATCTGCATAGCACTGATAGGAGAGACCATGTGAGGATATGACTGAGCGAATGACTTGGTGTATGGAGAGAAGAGGTGAAGTACGTGGTGCAGACACAGATCCTCTCCTCATCACCTGGTAGGAGCTAGGAAGGATGCAATCCAAAGGTGTGCATAGCCTGAGACGCCCAGCCCTGAGAGGGTGAAGAGGTGGATATGATGGTTCATGGTGTCAAAGGCAGCGGATAGATCTAGGAGGATGAGAACAGAGGAGAGAGAGTCAGCTTTGACACTGCAGAGAGCATCCATGACACAGAAAAGATCAGTCGCGGTTGAGTGAACAGTCTTGAAGCCTGACTGGTTATAGTCAAGAAGATCGTTCTGAGAGAGATAACGAGAAAGTTGATCAGACAGCACGCTCAAGTGTTTTGGAAAGGAAAGAAAGAAGAGATACAACTCGGGCCATTTCGAAGTCAGATTGAACGCAGCAAGTGGTCAAAAATTAGATTATGAGGGTAGTGAAGAATGATAGAAGGTCACCAAAAATTATCTGGAGAAGGGGATGGGGTCGAGTGGGTAGGTTTTCCTGGAGGATTAACTTCTCTAGTGTAGAGGGCAGCATTCACAATTTTGGATGAAAAGCATGCCCAAATTAAACTGCCTGCTTCTCGGGCCCAGAAGATATGATATGCATATAACTGGTAGATTTGGATAGAAAACACTCTAAAGTTTCCAAAACTGTTAAAATAGTGTCTGTGAGTATAACAGAACTGATTTGGCAAGCGAAAACCTGAGAAAAATCCATTCGGGAAGTAGTTTTTTTGGGGGCTTTTGTAGTTTTCTATTCAATGCCATTACAGTATCCATTGATTTAGGACTCAAATTGCAGTTCCTATGCCTTCCACTAGATGTCTTTTAGAAACAGTCTTTCGAAATTGTTTCAGGCTTGTATTCTGAAAAATAAGGAAGTAAGAGCAGTCTGAATGAGTGAACCCTAAAGTGTCACAGAGCTTATTCATGCGCGCGACCGAGAGAGTGCCTTTCTTGTTTACCTTTTATATTGACGACGTTATTGTCCGGTTGAAATATTATCGATTATTTAGGCTAAAAACAACCTGAGGATTGACATGTTTCTATGAACTTTACGGATACAATTTGGATTTTTTGTCTGCCTGTTTTGACTGCGTTTAAGCCTGTGGATTACTGAAGAAAACGCGCAAACAAGGTTTTTGGATATAAAGAGACTTTATCGAACAAAAGGAACATTTATTGAGTAAATGAATGTCTGCTGAGTGCAACCATATGAAGATCATCAAAGGTAAGGGATTCATTTCATCTCTATTTCTGACTTGTGTAACTCTTCTACTTGGCTGGTTACTGTTTGTAATGATTTGTCTGCTGGGCTATGTTCTCAAATAATTGTAAGTTATGCTTTCGCCGGAAAGCGTTTTCAAAATCTGACACCGTGGTTGGATTCACAAGAAGTTCATCTTTAAACCTATGTAAAATATGTTTTGTTTTCTGAATTTTTATAATGAGTATTTCTCTATTTGAATTTGGCGCCCAGCAGTTTCACTGGCTGTTGAAGAGGTGGGACGCTAACGTCTGACGTACCCAAGAGAGGTTAAGGAGGGTGGAGAAGCTTGAAATTTAGAGTGGTAGAAAGTGGCTTTAGCAGCAGATACAGAGGAAGAGAAGGTAGAGAGGAGGAAATGAAAGGATGATTGGTCCTCCGGAAGTTTAGTTTTCCTCCATTTTTTCTCAGCTGCCCACATCCCTGTTCTGTAAGCTCGCAATGAGTCACTCAGCCACGGAGCAAGAGAGAAGGGCCGAGCCGGCCAGGAGGAAAGGGGACAGTGTGAGTCATAGGATGCGGAAAGGGAGGAGAGTAGGGTCAAAGAGGCAGAATCAGGAGATAGAAGGGAGAAGGATTTAGCAGACGGGAGAGATGATAGGATATAAGAGGAGGGAGTAGTGGTAAAGAGAGAGCGTGACCATATGGGTAAGGGCTGAGTGGTTAGATTTGGAGGAATGGTATACAGAAAAAGAACAAAGTAGTGATCAGAGACCTGGATGTGGGTTGCAGTGAGATTAGTAGGTGAGCAGCCTCTAGTAAAGATGAGGTCAAGCGTATTGCGCTTGGAGGGGATTAAAAAACGGTGAGGTCAAAAGAGGCAAGGAGGAGAAAGAGAGTTGGAAAGAAATTAATCAATGTCAGACATCGGGAGGTTGAGGTCGCCAAGTACTAAGAGTGAAGAGCCATCATCAGGAAATTAGCTTATCAACGTGTCAAGCTCATTGAGGAACTCTCCGAGGGCACCTGCTGGGTGATAGATGACAAAAATGTTAAGCTTGAGTGGACAAGTGACAGTGACAGCATGAAATTCAAATGAGGAGATGGACAGGTAAGAAAGGGAGAAAATCTCCACTGAGGAGAAAGGAGTAGACCTGTGACACCACTGTGACGACCAGATGCTCTCGGACTATGAGAGAAATATAGTCAGATGATGAAAGAGCAGCTGGAGTAGCAGTGTTCTCTTGGGTGATCCATGTCTCCGTTAGGGTCAAAAAGTCAAGGGACTGAGGGGTAGCATAGGCTAAGATGAACTCAGCGTTCTTGACCGCAAATAGGCAGTTCCAAATGCTGACAGAAACCCGGGTACACTAAATTAGAATGGTTGCGGCCAAAGGGGTGGGGAGCATCTGTAAAGCCTACAGAGAAGAGGTGATAACAGGTACAGAAAACACATAGTTGACAAAGCTACAAAAGAGCAAAATGAGATAATCTGTAAATTACTAGGTAAAACACTCAAGTGAGAGTATTTTTGAATTTTTCCGAACAACAACTCGGCAGAACTGTCTTACAGCTTGGTGTGTAGACTCATACTGTGTAGTTTCACTCATGGAGTCTCACTCTTCTATTGCAGTTGATGAAAGACACTATATGGAGTGTAGAGTACTTCGGCAGCTATAGTGTTAATGGATCGTAATTTTTAAAAACATTTTCCTCGAAAATGACATCTAAGTGACCCAGATCTAAGTGCCTGTAGCTCCAGAGATGAAGCAAGAATATGCATATTCTTGATCCCATTTGAAAGCAAACACTTTGAAGTTTGTGGAAATGTGAAATTAATGTAGGAGAATATAACACATTAGATCTGGTAAAAGATAATACAAAGAAAAACCTGCTTTTTTTTGTTTTGGTACTATCATCTTTGAAATGCAAGAGAAAGTCCATAATGTGTTATTCCAGCCCAGGTGCAATTTAGATTTTGTCCATCAGATGGCAGCAGTGTATGTGCAAAGTTTTAGACTGATCCAACGAACCATTGTATATCTGCTTAAAATATTTTATCAAAACTGCCCGAATGTGCCTATTTGGTTTATTAATACATTTTCAAGTTCATAATTGTGCACTCTCCTCAGATAATAGCATGTTATTATTTCACTGTATTAGCTACTGTAAATTGGACAGTGCAGTTAGATTAACAAGAATTTAAGATTTCTGCCCATATAAGACATATGTATTTCCTGGGAAATGTTCTTGTTACTTACAACGTCATGCTAATCACATTAGCGCACAGTAGCTCAACCGTCCAGCAGGGCGGGGGGAGGGACACACACCGATCCCATATAGCACGGGTGTCAAACTCATTCCACGGAGGGCCTAGTGTCTGCAGGTTTTTGATTTTTCCTTTCAATAAAGCCCTAGACAACCAGGTGTGGGGAGTTCCTAACTAATTAGTGATGTTAATTCATCAATCAAGTACAAGGGAGGAGCGAAAACCCGCAGACACTCGGCCCCCCGTGGAATGAGTTTGACACCTGTGCCATATAGGTTAAGAAAATATTTACTAAATAAACTAAAGTAAAAAAATCGAATAAAAAGTAACACAATGAAATAACAATAACAAAGATATATACAGGGGGTACCGGTACCAAGTCAATCTGCAGGGGTACAGGTTAGTTGAGGTAATTTGTACAGGCCAAAAAGATCAGCAAGGACAATAACCACCCGAGCCACTGCCTGTTCACCCCACTATCATCCAGAAGGCGATTTCATTTGATTTTATCTAGGCAGGGGTAAAGTACTACTGTTGCTACTTCTAACATATGTGTTCACGGTTTACAAAAATGGGCTTAGTATTAAAACTGATGGTCACACCCAGTGGGTAAAACTGGTTTCAGTTACACCAATCCAGTTTACCATTCAGTCTGATGTTGTTTTAACTAGTTTAACCCTCTGGGTATGCATGCATGTGCTAATCACAAACTATTGTAAAATGAAGTTATGCTGTATGTATCGCTGTAAAGTTTCACTTTAATCTTTTTAAAAACTGTACGAGACAGACTACTCATCTGAGTTCCTCTGAAAAAGACTGTAGATATAACTCTGACCAAAGTACTTTGTCGGAGTCCCAAGTATTGTTGTCACATACGCTGGAGTGTTGGGCTTCAGAAGCCCAGTGGCCTCAAAGACTCAGAGAGGAATCATTCACTAAGCACTTTGAGCTCAACAGGGAACAGAGAGACTGAGTGAAAGCAACAGGCTTTTACTGTTCTCCCCGCTCTCGTTAAATAATTTCTTGCTTCTCGTCAGTATTCTCTCACTTTCTCTTTCTCACTCTTTCTCTCTTTTTCTGTCTCAACTCAACTTTATACTGTTCTAAAAAAAATCCTGCTTCCCACTTTAGCCTGATGGGAGTAATTTGAGTGTCAGTTGGATTCAATCTGGACAATCTTTCCTTCAGTCAAAACATTTTTCTCGGACTACCATTCGAGTTAAACTTAGCCATTTAGCGTTAGGTTTTTGATTCAATCCATCTCCCATAGGTATGAACTTCAACACTGAATATTACAGAACTAACTTGCCTAACACAGTCAATACTCAGAGTGGTAGACCAACAAATCAACAACAACCCAATGATGAACTACCTGATTCCCTACTTACTCAGAGCTATAAATAACTTTTGAATGAGTGAGTGGTAGGAGGGAGGAAGAAACAGACTGATCGAGGGAGGGTTAGCTAGATGATTTAGGTAATGTAATAGTCATGATGATGATGCTCCTTTCTGTTAGCCTAGCAGTGTGTGAGTGTGTGTGTGTGTGTGTGTGTGTGTATTAGCTCTCTGCCAACACTCTTAACCTCTTCCCCCACCCCCCCATTCGGACCCTCAGATTCCCTGATTCAGCAGTGGATGCATATTTCTAATAGATTGCATAAAGCTTCATTAATGCATATTGAAAGATCGTAAAAGGCTGTCTACAGGGAGACCGAGTGCATGTACTGAGGGAAGTCTGGTATCTCAGTGGTAATTTATCATACTAGTGCTACTGTGATGAAGGTTTTTGTGTTGTTTGTTTTGTCTATATAGATGGATCCACATACATACCTCAGTCTATATTTAATATTACTAGAGCACTGGACATTGTTGTTTTGCCTACGTAGATGTTTCCGCACACATACAGGTAACTGCCAAAATAAAGGAAACATCAACATAAAGCGTCTTATAGGGCGCTGGTCCACCATGAGCCAGTACAGCTTCCATCCACCTTGGCATAGATTCTGCAGGTGTCTGAAGCTCTATTGGAGGGATGCAACACCATTCTTCCACGATAAATTCCATAATTTGGTGTTTTGTTGGTGGTGGTGGAAAACACTGTCTCAGTCGCTCCAGAATGTCCCATAAGTGTGCAATTGGTTTGAGATCTGGTGACTGAGACGGCCATGGCATATGGTTTACATCATGTTCATGCTCATCAAACCAGTCAGAGACCACTCATGTCCCGTGGACAGGGGCATTTTATCCTGGAAGAGACCACTCCCATCAGGATAGATCTGCTTCACCATAGGTTGAAGTTTATCCCTCAGAATGGCTGTGTATTTATTGACATTTACCTTGCCCTCTAAGGGCTTGAGGACCTAAACCATGCCAGGAAAAATCACCCAACACCATAACAGAGCCACCAGAACCCTCATTTACTCAAGTGTTTCCTTTATTTTGTTACCTGTAGGTCCATATGTAATATTACCAAATGACAGCCACACATAGGTCTACTCAAATTACTAGATATCACTCTCATAGTCAATGAGACGTTAATGCCAACAATCATAATAGTAAGAGGCGATAGAGGGATTGGTGTGGGGGATGATAAATAATTACCGCCGTGATTGACATGTCTGGTCAGGGTTGGGAGGTGCCCTTCTCCCGCCTCATTAGCCGTGTCCATCCTGGCCCGCTGTGTTTCTATGACAATGTCAAACATGGGGCCTATTAGAGCCACTCATACTGGAAGGGCCCCTGAGGCCCCTCAGGAAGTGTGATGCAACTGGAGGCCCTCAATGTTTGCTGCAGTATGGGTCTTATTTAAAGCACAGTCGTCAGGTTTTCCCCCCATCATACTTCCATCCTGGATGGGTTATTATAGGAAGACAGTTTGACTAAGGAGGCAAGGAGCCATGACTGCTCTCCCTCTCTCTCTAACGTCCAGCGTTGTACTGCACTCACATCAGTTGTGGGAAGTGGAGATTTATATATCAGTCCGCTAATACAGGACCAGTAAAGGCTCAGTGCACTACTTTTGTGAAAAATTATAATTTTCTATATATTTATGTTTTTATATATTTTTTATTCATATTTTTCCTACTTGCTTCGGCTATGTCTGTCAGAGGTTATTTTTGGTACTGTTAATGCTTGAAAAAAAAAAAGACAAAAAAACAGCATGTCATCTGTTTTGGTGGTTGGATTGGCTAGTTTTACCGTCTGTTTTAGAATTTGTTCTCTATTTCTCCCTAGGTAGCAGGTACTGCTGATCGCTAAACAGGAGGCTGAACAACCAGGTGAAGACCTATATCACCTACAACAAGGGTCGTGATTGGAGGCTACTGCAGTCCCCTGCGACAGACCTGGCTGTCAACGATATCCATTAAATACTGGTAAATTATACAGATGCTAAAAGGGAAGGCTCATCGCTGTGGTAATCAATCATGATTTAAGATTGCCTGAACACTTTGAGGTGCTTACCAGACCCAGATTAAGCCTAGTCGAAGAGTTAAATAAGCATACTCAATAGATAATCTCCATTGAAAGTTTATTTTAATCCAGGAATATGTGTTCAGTTCCCTTCAAATTATATACATCAATGATAACAGTCGTGTTTTCATCACACACTCAAGGGAGTTTGCTAACTCATCTTAATTGAAAGGGAATTACTTTACGTAATCACATTTAAGCTATGATATGAGATGCATTGTCTACCATCTCCTTGTTATTTACAGTTGTTATTAATTTAAGTGCCCTATCTTTCCTTTTATCCCATGTGAGGCGACTGTAAATGATGACTATGCAGAGAAATATCTTTGAGACATTAGCAGTAAGAGTTCATACTGCGAGTTACAGGTTGAATACGATTGTGCATTCATGTAACATTCTAATTACATATTATTTTTGATTACCCTGTCAAATCCCATTGCCATTGGTGCCCTTACAGCAATGTCACGCGAACAGATATAATTGTCCTTTGCTGTCGGCACGCCGCTGAGACTTGACTTAATGATTTTATTTTAAAATCCTCTTTCAGTCTCTGTATTAATGACTGATAACGACATTTACAACAAACTTTGGAGGCGCAGGAATACTTTAGTTTAGTTTCATTCATGTTTGTTTTGTTGACCAAATTTAGTTTGTTTTATAGTATACTGCCTATGTTAGCATTGTTGTTAGCATTTGGTGTAAATGCAACTCACTGGAAGACTTCAGATTCAAAAGGATTCTATTAGGCTTTATCTTCAGGCTTTCTGAGATGAAGACAGCATAGCAGCTTTTCTTTTCCTTATCTTAAGGGCCTTCTCTTGAAATAAAAAACGTATGTTTTGTGCACCTTTAAAGATCAACCCTATAGTGTTCTGTGTACCATTGGGGATTTGATTGACCAGTGTATAATGGCTTCGTCAAATATAATGGACTGTCTGTCATTGCTCACCCTCAGGCATTATGGTCACTCCATCTCCAACTGCAGACGTATGAAACCTCTACCTGTAAGGCAGCATATCATCCAAGGCCTCAGCACCGTGAATCATAGCGGCCACAGGTTATAGAACACAGAATGAACATTTGATAGATACAATTTGATTACTTTATTGTCCACTTATGTGGAAATGAATTTGGCACAAGAGAAAGATGTCTATTCAATTTAGGTAATGGTACAAAATGAGAATAGCTCTCTATCATTTCCAGGTCAGTTCTGAAATGCCATTTAATTGTGAATATTATTGTCACAACTCCCGCCGAAGTCGGTCCCTCTCCTAGTTCGGGCGGCGTTCGGCGGTCGACGTCACCGGTCTTCTAGCCATCGCCCCTCCACCTTTCACTTTCCATTTGTTTTGTCTTGTTTGTCCACACACCTGGTTTACATCTCCTCATTACTCTACATGCATATTATCCTCTGTTCCCCCCATGTCTGTGTGTGGTATTGTTCGTTCGTTTCGTGTGTGACGCTACAGGCTGGTTTTTCACCGGGTATTGTGTTTACCCGTGGTTTTGTTATTTGTACCTTTTTGTGTAATTTGTGCGCTCGCTTTTTGCTTGGGCCGGAGTGTTGTGACGCAGTTGGGTCAGGCTGTTCCCCTCTGCCTGAATAAAGTGTACCTGTTCACTCATCTCTGCTCTCCTGCACCTGACTTCCTTAGACCAGTTGCGCCCACTCTGACAATTATGATGATTATCCAATCCCTAACATTACTGATAGGGATCTGCAAGTCCTGCTATAAACAACTCATCTTCAACTGTGTGGGAAAATATTGTATCTTAGCAACAACAAAAATTACCTACATCCATGAATCTGCTTTCTTGATCTCTGTCCTCAAACAATATTTGTTCTGTCACCAAAACAATAGTTTGTTCCCTCCTCCTATCCTCTAATCTTTTACTGGTTCTGTGAGATCCCTAAGCCACTGTGAGCCTGTATAAATGTACTGAATCTGTCCAGAGACACACTTCTGATGTTGTCCTTACTCACAGGCGTTTTGGTGATGCAAAGTCACCCAGTTTATTTAAGTGGGCCAGTGCAGACTGAGGACACATGACACAACAGATTATGTTTGTGTGCGAGTGTGTGTTCGGGTAGCTCTACATAACTCTTTGCTTCGGCCCAGTGAAACACTCGCCCCTGCACCCTCACACGCACACACACACACACGCACATACACCCGCACAAGTCAGTTGGTGAACCTGACTAACATGATGCAGATGCATGCTTTGTTGTATTTTTACCACAGGGAATATTGAGTCTGAGCTGTTGTACAATAATGTTGGAATCTCATCTGATGCTGGTAACAACAGGAGACAGGTGAGTTTAGACTGAATCTGGGGATTAAATCTAAGGCATTCTAATCAAGGAAAACATTGAATATTGTAGTCTGGAGATAAGTATTTTGGACATCCTCTTTCATATATTTTTTAGGAGGAGCACAACGTCTGGTTTCTGGGTAAAAGAGGGGCCCTAGTCAAATCAAATCAAATGTATTTATATTGCCCTTCTTACATCAGCTGATATCTCAGTGCTGTACAGAAACCCAGCCTAAAACCCAAAACAGCAAGCAATGCAGGTGTAGAAGCACGGTGGCTAGGAAAAACTCCCTAGAAAGGCCAAAACCTATGAAGAAACCTAGAGAGGATCCAGGCTATGAGGGGTGGCCAGTCCTCTTCTGGCTGTGCCGGGTGGAGATTATTACAGAACATGGCCAATATGCTCAAATGTTCATAAATGACCAGCATGGTCAAATAATAATAATCACAGTAGTTGTCGAGGGTGCAACAAGTCAGCACCTCAGGAGTAAATGTCAGTTGGCTTTTCATAGCCGATCATTAAGATTATCTCTACCGCTCCTGCTGTCTCTAGAGAGTTGAAAACAGCAGGTCTGGGACAGGTAGCACGTCCGGTGAACAGGTCAGGTTTCCATGGCCGCAGGCAGAACAGTTGAAACTGGAGCAGCAGCACGGCCAGGTGGACTGGGGACAGCAAGGAGTCATCATGCCAGGTAGTCCTGAGGCATGGTCCTAGGGCTCAGGTCCTCCGAGAGAGACAGAGAAAGAAAGAGAGAATTAGAGAGCATACTTAACTTCTCTGG
The DNA here is from genome assembly GCF_029448725.1 of Salvelinus fontinalis. NCBI lineage: Eukaryota > Metazoa > Chordata > Actinopteri > Salmoniformes > Salmonidae > Salvelinus > Salvelinus fontinalis. The sequence goes on along the minus strand of NC_074704.1, from coordinate 16,025,874 downwards.
GATATGTATGTAACGTCCCACTTGGCCAAAAGCCCGTAAAAATGCAGAGCACCAAATTCAAATAAATTACTCTAAAAATCAAACTTTCATGAAATCACACATGAAAGACACCAAATTAAAGCTACACTTGTTGTGAATCCAGCCAACATGTCTAATTTCAAAAAGGCTTTTCGGTGAAAGCAAACGATGCTATTATCTGAGTTAGCACCATTGTAAACAAAGAGAGATAAGCATATTTCAACCCTGCAGGCGCGACACAAAACGCAGAAATAAAAATATAATTCATGCCTTACCTTTGACGTGCTTCTGTTGTTGGCACTCCAATATGTCTCATAAACATCACAAATGGTATTTTGATCGATTAATTCCGTCGATATATATCCAAAATGTTATTTATTATTTATTAAGCGCGTTTGATCCAGAAAAACACCGGTTCCAACTCGTGAAACATGGCTACAAAATATATCAAAAGTTACCTCTAAAGTTTGCCAAAACATTTCAAACTACTTTTGTAATACAACTTCAGGTATTTTTTACGTAAATAATCGATAAATTGAAGATGGGATGATCTGTGTTCAATACAGGATTAAAACAATCTGTAGCATGCTTTCTGGTCATGCACCTCTATTTAACAGGACACTTCAAGTGACCCTGATTCAAAATGGCCCTACTTCTTCATTACACAAAGGAAAAGCCCTCAACAAATTTTTGAAGACTGTGGACATCCAGTGGAAGCGTTAGGAACTGCAAGAAGGTCAATTAGAAATCTGTATTCCCAATGAAATACATTGAAAAGAGAGTGACCTCAAAATGTTTTATATCTGAATGTTTGTCCTCGGGGTTTCGCCTGCTAAATTAGTTATGTTATACTCACAGACATGATTCAAACCGTTTTAGAAACTTCAGAGTGTTTTCTATCCAAATATACTAACAATATGCATATCTCATCTTCTGGGGATGAGTAGCTGGCAGTTGAATTTGGGTTTGCTTTTCATCCAAAAGTGAAAATGCTGCCCCCTATCCTAGAAAAGTTAAATTCACACAGGACACCGGAAAGGACAGGAGAAGTACTCCATATATAACAAACTGACCCTAGCCCCCCGACACATAAACTACTGCAGCATAAATATTAGAGGTTGAGACAGGAGGGGTCGGCAGACACTGTGGCCCCATCCGATGATACCCCCGGACAGGGCCAAACAGGAAGGATATAATCCCACCCACTTTGCCAAAGCACAGCCACCACACCACTAGAGGGATATCTTCAACCACCAACTTACCATCCTGAGACAAGGCCGAGTATAGCCCACAAAGATCTCCGCCACGGCACAACCCAAGGGGGGGCGCCAACCCAGACAGGAAGATCACATCAGTGACTCAACCCACTCAAGTGACGCACCCCTCCTAGGGACGGCATGAAAGAGCACCAGTAAGCCAGTGACTCAGCCCCTGTAATAGGGTTAGAGGCAGAGAATCCCAGTGGAGAGAGGGGAACTGGCCAGGCAGAGACAGCAAGGGTGGTTCGTTGCTCCAGAGCCTTTCTGTTCACCTTCACACTCCTGGGCCAGACTACACTCAATCATATGACCCACTGAAGAGATAAGTCTTCAGTAAAGACTTCAAAGTTGAGACCGAGTCTGCGTCTCTCACATGGGTAGGCAGACCATTCCATAAAAATGGAGCTCTATAGGAGAAAGCCCTGCCTCCAGCTGTTTGCTTAGAAATTCTAGGGACAATTAGGAGGCCTGCGTCTTCTGACCGTAGCGTATGTGTAGGTATGTACGGCAGGACCAAATCGGAAAGATAGGTAGGAGCAAGCCCATGTAATGCTTTGTAGGTTAGCAGTAAAACCTTGAAATCAGCCCTTGCCTTAAAGGCAGTTTTCAAGGTTGGAACATCTTGCATAGCACAAATGTATGCAATAAAGATACTACAAGTGCATCAAAAATCAATTTGGGGGAAAGGGTTCTTCACATAGTCCCCCTTTTAGTACTTTAACACTGACCATCCTATTCTAAATTGGAGTGCCCACGTTTTGCCTCAGTGAAGACCAACTCAACTGAAACCACATCTCTCTTCTTTTTATATCACTTTAGGAAAACATTTAGAAATTACTTTTAGCACCAGTCAAGTGTGGAGGATTCCTTCCTTCCTGCTTGTGTCTCCTAAATGATTTAAGTGCACTAGTGGAGGAAAGGAACACAGTTGAAGACTACATAGCAGACCAGGGTTCAAATAGTATTGGTTTTCTTTCAGTGTTTAATTGTGCCATTTAATTGTCTCGAGTGCCAGATGGCCGGTGTTTGCAATTTTGGGCGGATTCCAATGGATCCATTAGGCCAGGCAAGCTCAATAACGAGCAGCTAAAGTATAACAAATACTATTTGAACCCAGGAAAACGCTGTTTTCCCTCTCGCTCAATTCTCTCTCTCTCTCGCTCAACTCTCTCTCTCTCTCGCTCAACTCTCTCTCTCTCTCGCTCAACTCTCTCTCTCTCTCGCTCAACTCTCTCTCTCTCTCGCTCAACTCTCTCTCTCTCTCGCTCAACTCTCTCTCTCTCTCGCTCAACTCTCTCTCTCTCTCGCTCAACTCTCTCTCTCCTCTCTCACTCTCTCTCTCCTCTCTCTCTCTCTCTCTCTCTCTCTCTCTCTCTCTCTCTCTCTCTCCTCTCTCTCCTCTCTCTCTCTCTCTCTCTCTCTCTCTCTCTCTCTCTCTCTCCTCTCTCTCTCTCTCTCTCTCATCTCTCTCTCTCTCTCTCTCTCTCTCTCTCTCTCTCTCTCCTCTCTCTCTCTCTCTCTCTCTCTCTCTCTCTCTCTCTCTCTCTCTCTCTCTCTCTCTCTCTCTCTCTCTCTCTCTCTCTCTCTCTCTCAATGTAACAGTAAACATTTCCTGACCCTGGTATCCTCCTAATACATTTAAGTCATTTACATTTAAGTCATTTACATATAATAGATGCGTATCAATACTTTGTCTGTTGTCTGAGTTTATAGCCAGATGAAGGCACGCTGGCTGACAGAGGTTTGGATGGAAGCTGCAACAAGGGGCATTGTTGAGTGTTGTTCCCAACCTTGTCACACACAGTACTCCAGTGTTCTCACATCTGAAGTAATGTTGATGAGACGTCAGAATCAATAGAGAACAGGCCCGGAGGATGAAAGTTGCCCATTCTCTTTTTGATGACATTTTTATGTGTCTCCCCCCCACCTTTTCGCCCCTGTTTTGTAGTCGTTAGAACATGAAACGGGTCTATTCTGGTTTGTTTTGTGTGTTGTGTTGTTCTTATTCACCACCTCGCTGTAGACTGTAAGTAAACCCAAGACCTATGACGTTGCCGTTTTCTCTTCGTTGTTATGCTTCCACGCTTTGATAATCGAACACAGTTCTGTTATTTTCTTATTAATATTTTCAGTGGAATGTGTATTAACTGTAGTCAATTAGATACATCCTGAGATTCAGCGAGTGACTGTCTATGGAGAATTTTCACTCCGCTGATCTTCCATGAACCCAGTTGACTCACTGTAATTGAGAGCATCTGGGCTCGTATTCAGCATAGGAATGCTGATATAGGATCAGATCCCTCTGGTCCGTATAACCTAATTCATTATGATCTGAAAGCCTACTCAGAATTACACTATATATACAAAAGTATGTGGAAACCCCTTCAAAATAGCGAATTCGGCTATTTCAGCCACACCCGCTGCTGACAGGTGTATACAATTGAGCACACAGCCATGCAATCTCCATAGACAAACATTGGCAGTAGAATGGCCTTACTGAAGAGCTCAGTGACTTTCAACATTTTTATTTCAACATTTTTATTTAACAAGGTACGTCAGTTGAGAACAATTATTAATTTACAACTGCGACCTGGCCAAGATAAAGCAAAGCAGTGCGACAAAAACAACAACACAGAGTTACACATGGAATAAACAAACGTACAGTCAATAACACAATAGAAAAATTCTATGAGTGTGCATATGTCGTAAGGAGGTAAGGCAATAAATAGGCCATAGTAGTGCAGTAATTACAATTTATCAAATGAACACTGGAGTGATAGATGTGCAGATGATGAGCAAGTAGAAATACTGGTGTGTAAAAGAGAAAAAAGTTAATAAAAACAATATGGGGATGCGGTAGGTAGATTGGATGGGCTATTTACAGATGGGATGTGTACAGCTGCAGCGATCGGTAAGCTGCCTAGATAGCTGATGCTTAAAGTTAGTGAGGGAGATTAAAGTCTACAACTTCAGCGATTGTCACAATTCGTTCCAGTCATTGGCAGCCGAGAACTGTAAGGATAGGCGGCCAAAGTAGGTGTTGGCTTTGGGGATGACCAGTGAGATATACCTGTTGGAGCACGTGCTACGGGTGGGTGTTGTTATGGTGACTAGTGAGCTGAGATAAGGCGGAGCTTTACCTAGCAAAGATGAGGCTTTGGTGACAAAACGGATGGCACTGTGATAGACTGCATCCAGTTTGCTGAGTACGGTGTTGGAGGCTATTTTGTAAATGACATCGACGAAGTATAAAGGTACGGTAGGACAGTCAGTTTTACGAGGGTATGTTTGGCAGCGTGAGGGAAGGAGGCTTTGTTGCGAAATAGGAAGCCGATCCAAGATTTATTTTTGGATAAGAGATGTTTAATATGAATCTGGAAGGAGAATTTACAGTCTAGCCAGACACCTAGGTAGTTGTAGTTGTCCACATATTCTAGGTCAGAACCGTCCAGAGTAGTGATGCTAGTCGGGCGGGCAGTTGGTGATCGGTTGAAAAGCATGCATTTAGTTTTACTAGCGTTTAAGAGCAGTTGCAGGCCACGGAAGGAGTGTTGTATGGCATTGAAGCTCATTTGGAGGTTTGTTAACAGCGTCAAAGAAGGGCCAGATGTATACAGAATGATGTCGTCTGCATAGAGGTGGATCAAGGAATCACCCGCAGCAAGAGTGACATTGTTGATATATACAAAGAAAGAGTCGGCCTGCGATTTGAACACTGTAGTACCCCCGTAGAGACTGCCAGCGGTCCAGACAACAGGCCCTCTGATTTGACACACTGAACTCTATCTGAGAAGGAGTTGGTGAACCAGCCGAGGCAGTCATTGGAGAAACCAAGGCTGTTGAGTCTGCCGATAAGAATGTGGTGATTGACAGAGTCGAAAGCCTTGACCAGGTTGATGAAGAAGGCTGCACAGTACTGTCTTTTATTGATGGCGGTTATGATATTGTTTGATACCTTGAGCATGGCTGAGGTGCACCTGTGACCAGCTCGGAAACCGGTTTGCACAGCAGAGAAGGTACGGTGGGATTCAAAATGGTCAGTGATCTTTTTGTTAACTTGGCTTTCGAAGACTTTAGAAAGGCAGGGCAGGATGGATATAGGTCTGTAACAGTTTGGGTCTAGAGTGTTACTACATTTGAAGAGGGGGATGACCGCGGCAGCTTTCCAATCTTTAGCAATCTCGGATGATACAAAAGAGAGGTTGAACAGACTGATAATAGGTGTTGCAACAATGGCGGCAGATATTTTTAGAAAGAGAGGGTCCAGATTGTCTAGCCCAGCTGATTTGTATGGGTCCAGTTTTTGCAGCTCTTTCAGCTGCAGGGAGTGCGGAGCTGTTGGCCGGGGTTGGGGTAGCCAGGAGGAAAGCATGGCCAGCCGTAGAGAAATGCTTGTTGAAATTCTCAATTATCATGGATTTATCTGTGGCGACAGTGTTTCCCAGCCTCAGTGCAGTGGGCAACTGGAAGGAGGTGCTGTAATTCTCCATGGACTTTACAGTGTCCCAAAACCTTTGGGAGTTAAAGCTACAGGATGCAAATTTCTGTTTGAAAAATCTAGCCTTTGTTTTCCTAACTGACTGTGTGTATTGGTTCCTGAAAAGTTATATATCGCGGGGACTATTCAATGCTTGTGCAGTCCGCCACAGGATGTTTCTGTGCTGGTCGAGGGCAGTCAGGTCTGGAGTGAACCAAGGGCTATTTCTGTTCTTTGTTCTACATTTTTTGAAAGGGTCATGCTTTTTTAAGATGGTGAGGAAATTACTTTTAAAGAACGACCAGGCATCCTATACTGACGGGATACCCGGGCCAGGTCGATTAGAAAGGCCTGCTCGCTGAAGTGTTTTAGGGAGCGTTTGATATTGATGAGGGGTGGTCATTTGACCGCGGACCCATAGCGGATGCAGGCAATGAGGCAGTGATTGCTGAGATCCTGATTGAAAACAGCAGAGGTGTATTTGGAGGGCAAGTTGGTCAGGATAATATCCATGACGGTGCCCATGAACTTCTTACGGCTGGGGGGCAGTATTGAGTAGCTTGGATGAATAAGGTTCCCAGAGTAAACTGCCTGCTACTCAGAAGCTAAGATATGCATATTATTAGTACATTTGGATAGAAAACACTCTGAAGTTGGCAGGTACCTGTATGGCTTGTTTTTGTGTCTGAGCGCCGTACTCAGATTATTGCATGGTGTGGTTTTTTCGTAAAGTTTTTTTTAAATCTGACACAGCGGTTTTAAGGAGAAGGATATCTTTAATTCTGTGCATAACACTTGTATTTTTTATCAATGGTTATTATGAGTATTTCTGTAAATTGATGTGGCTCTCTGCAAAATCACTGGATGTTTTGGAAGCAAAACATTACTGACCATAACCCACCAATGTAAACTGAGATTTTTGGATATAAATATGAACTTTATCGAACAAAACATACTGTACATGTATTGTGTAACATGAAGTCCTATGAGTGTCATCTGATGAAGATCATCAAAGGTTAGTGATTAATTTTATCTCTATTTCTGCTTTTTGTGACTCCTCTCTTTGGCTGGAAAAATGGCTGTGTTTTTCTGTGACTAGGTACTGACCTAACATAATCGTTTGGTGTGCTTTTGTCGTAAAGCCTTTTTGAAACCAGACACTGTGGTAGGATTAAGTTTATCTTTAAAATGGTGTAAAATACTTGTATGTTTGAGGAATTTTAATTATGAGATTTCTGTTTGAATTTGGCGCCCTGCACTTTCGCTGGCTGTTGTCATATCGATCCCGTTAGCGGGATTTCAGCCATAAGAAGTTTAATAACTTCTTAGTTAAATAAAGGTTAAATGTAAAAAAAATAATAATAATACTCTCAAGCTCTGTCAGGTTGAATGAGGAGCATTGCTGCACAGCTATTTTATGGTGTCTCCAGAGATTTCGATTGGGTTCAAGTTCGGGCTCTGTCTGGGTCACTCAAGGACTTTCAGAGTATGTCCCGAAGCCACTCCTGCTTTGTCTTGTCTGTGTGCTTAGGGTTGTTGTCCTATTTGAAGGTGAACTTTCGCCCCAGTCTGAGGTCCTGAGCGCTCTGGAGCAGGTTTTCATCAAGAATCTCTCTGTACTTTGCTCTGTTAATCTTTTCCTTGATCCCGACTAGTCTCCCTGTCTCTGCCGCTGAAAACATCCCCAGAGCATGGTGCTGCCACCACCATGCTTCACTCTAGGGATGGTTCCAGGTTTCCTCCAGACCAAAGAGTTCAATCTTGGTTTCGTCAGACCAGATAATCTTGTTTCTCATGGTCTGAGAGTATTTTGGTACCTTTTGGCAAACTCCAAGTGGGCTGGCATGTGCCTTTTACTAAGAAATGGATTCTGTCTGGCCACTCTACCATAAAGGCCTGATTGGTGGAGTGCTGCAGAGATGGTTGTCCTTCTGGAAGGTTCTCCCATCTCCACAGAGGAACTCTAGAGCTTCGGGTTGTTGGTCACCTCCTTTAACAAGGCCCTTCTCCCCCGTTTGGCCGGGCGGTGGTTCAACATTTCTTCCATTTAAGAATGATGGAATCCACTGTGTTCTTGTGAATCTATTTTATCTAGTTTATTTATTGATATATTCTTCTCCCCAAATTCGTGGTATCCAATTTGTAGTTACAGTCTTGTCTTATTAAATGACTGGAGGTCATTTTGCAGGGCTCTGGCAGTGCTCCTCCTTGCACAAAGGCGGAGGTAGCGGTCCTGCTGCTGGGTTGTTGCCCTCCTACGGCCTCCTCCACGTCTCATGATGTACTGGCCTGTCTCCTGGTAGCGCCTCCATGCTCTGGACACTATGCTGACAGACACAGCAAACCTTCTTGCCACAGCTCGCATTGATGTGCCATCCTGGATGAGCTGCACTACCTGAGCCACTTGTGTGGGTTGTAGACTCCGTCTCATGCTACCATTAGAGTGAAAGCACCGCCAGCATTTAAAAGTGACCAAAACATCAGCCAGGAAGCATAGGAACTGAGAAGTGGTCTGTGGTCACCACCTGCAGGACCACTCCTTTATTGGGGGTGTCTTGCTAATTGCCTATAATTTCCACCTTTTGTCTATTCCATTTGCACAACAGCATGTGAAATTTATTGTCAATCAGTGTTGTTTCCTAAGTGGACAGTTTGATTTCACAGAAGTGTGATTGACTTGGAGTTACATTGTGTTGTTTAAGTGTTCCCTTTATTTTTTGGAGCAGTGTATAATAAGCAACTCATTCTCAAACCCTGAGCAATTTGGCATTTAATTGACTACAAAATTACTGACCCTCCGCTGGACTAAATAAAAAAATACTAAACCCTCCCCCTGACTGAAATGTTTTTACATGGTAGAGACAGTGTACTTACAGTGTTTGGGTAGTTCTAATAAGCTCAATAGGTTAACATAAGAATGGTTTGACTCGCTGTTCTATGCTAATTGACATTTGAAAATGACATACTGTATTTCCTGCGTTCACTATATGGATTCATACCCTGTATGTGTTTCACAGGGCGAGCCGTGTGTGATGGGCCAGAAACAGATCTATATGAAATGCAGACCAGGAAGTGATGCATGCTGGGAAAAGTCTACGCCAAAGTCCTCTCTGCTGATTCGGGCCCACAACATTGAATGGTAATTATAGTGTACTAGTATAATAACTCACAATTGCAGGAAAATAGAACACATGAACACATGTCCTTTTATCTCAAATCTAAACATACATCAACAGAAGTTTCATTGTCCAAGAAAGAGAGAGACATTTGGTATGATGCTTGGTGTACTTTATGCTATTTAAGCCAATTTGATTTTAATACACTATTTCAGGATCCCATTCATTTGGCTCATTTTCAGTGTCAGCGCTCCAATTATCAAATATGTTTGGGGATCATTTTATGCAATTTGCTCCTGAAGTCTTTCTCTCTGCTTAGCTCATTTTGTAAGGAGTGACGCCGGACAGGAGAAGTAGGTGCGGGGCGTCAAACATTTAATAGGGAACACGACAGGACCAGCGTCAGCACACGGGTAAACAAGGACATATGACAAACATCAGTCCCGAAGCAGGGAACAGAGCTAGGGAACAGACAGTTATAGAGAAGGCAATAAGTCCAATGAGAGCGTGGCTCCCTCGAGCGCCAGGGGGAGGAAGAGCGGGAACAGGCGGACAGAACCCCCCCCCCCCCTCCCCCCTCTAGGGGCCCCACCCGGTGTCCTCCCTGGGCGAGCCAGCTGAGACATGGGCGCTGGGCAATCAGGCTGGGAGAGCGGGAGGAAGAGCGGGAGCAGGCGTGACATTACCCACCCCTCTAAGGGCCCCACCCGGCGTCCTCCCTGGGCGAGCCAGCCGAGACATGAGCGCTGGGCAATCAGGCTGGGGGAGCGGGAGGAAGAACCGGAGCAGGCTTGACAGTACCCCCCCCCCCCCCCCTCTAGGGGCCCCACTCGGCGTCCTCCCTGGGCGAGCCAGCCGAGACATGGGCACTGGGCAATCAGGCTGGGAGAGCAGGAGGAAGAGCGGGAGCAGGCGTGACACATCTTGCTATGTTTATAATAACGTAGAGAAGATGAAGGGTGTTAATAGGACTGTAGGTTTCATCTTCTAAAGGCAGGGAAGAGAAAAGCAATGATACATGTTTATATAAATGCCAGCGGTCAGACTGTATGAGTTTTAATTAGAATTCAGTAGTCTCCTGTGATAGTTGTTTTTAATTATTTTGGGACTGATATTATTATAGGATACATTTCACAAACTTCCTGACCACATGGCATGACATGTCTCTCTCTCTCTCTCTCTCTTGCTCTCTCCCTTTCTCTTTCTCTCTCTCTCTGGCTCCACAGCTGGTGATAGAGACAGTGAAATGCAAAAATAAAAATCTCTTTGAGAAACTTCAACGTTCAGAGTGAATAACAATACAACTTCTAATTGACTTTGAAGTGTACACAAAAGTCAAGGTCTGAAATGTTTACTGATTGCGTATTGCGTAAGAGGGTGACAATTCACCGGCCTGTTGTTCTGTTGAAGTGTGAACAAAACAAAACTATAAACGCAATATGCGTAACATCAGTCAATTGAAATAAATAAATGAGACCCTAATCTATGGATTTCACTAGACTGGGAATACAGATCACAGATACCTTAAAAATAAATGGGCCTCACAATGGGCCTCATGGTCTCATCACTGTATTTCTGTGCATTCAAATTGCCATAGATAAAATGCACTTGTGCTTGTTGTCTGTAGCTTATGCCTGCCCATACCATAACCCCACAGCCACCATGGGGCACTCTGTTCACAACGTTGACATCAAAAAAACGCTTGCCCACGACATACACGTGGTCTGCGGTTGTGAGGCCAGTTGGACATACTGCCACATTCTCTAAAACTACGTTGGAGGTGGCTTATGCTAGAGAAACGAATATTCAATTCTCTGACAACTTTTCTGCAGTCAGCATACCAATTGCACGATCCCTCAAAACTTTGAGACATCTGTGACATTGTGTTGTGTGACAAAACTGCACATTTTAGAGTGGCCATTTATTGTCCACTTTACAAGGTGCACCTGTGTAATGATTATGCTGTTTAATCAGCTTCTTGATATGCCACACCTGTCAGGTGGATGGATTATCTTGGCAAAGGAGAAATGCTCACTAACAGGGATGTAAACAACTTTGTGCACAAAATTTAAGCGAAATAAGCGTTTGTGTGTATGGAACATTTTTGGGATCTTTTATTTCAGCTCATGAAACATGGGACCAACACTTTACATGTTGTGTTTATATTTTTGTTCATTGTATATACATAGATATAACACTTGATATATTATATTAATAATAAGTGAGGAGAGATTAATATTAATATGTAACCAAAACACCCTGGGGGTCTGCTTGACTATAATGTACTAAACTGGACACCATACTTTTGTTAGACTAACTGGAAAGAAATTGAATCAATGCATTACCAAAGCTGTGATTCAGTGGTGCTGTAATGCCCGTAACTGGACACTGTACCCTCATTGGAATCACTTGGTCCTTATAACTATTTTCCCAACCAACCATAACACAGGAACTTCACTTGACAGCCTGTCAATACACTGGGGAAAGTTCCTAATCACACTGAGGCCAGACCAGGCCATAGTGAGTCCTATAGGGACCTCAGGCTTTGTTGCTTCTTGTTAGTTATGGCTAGGTAATTAATTGATAAATTATTGACAGCGTCATTATTAGAATGGGCACTTGCATAACCTGCTTTGGGTGATGTAAATCACTTTGTGATTGGGAGGTAGCTAACGTCAGCCGGTGGAAGTCAGCCATCCCTGACCTGGCTGCCTGTGTTGACATGGAGTCCCCCAGGGCTCAGTCTTCCTACCTATGCTGATCTGGAGCATTTGTCAAGCGCAGCCCATATAATAATGATGCAAAAAATATCTATTATGTGTATTGTGCTGAGGAGATAGGAAAGAGAAGCTGGATCGTAAAACACAGTAATACTGTATGTCCTTTGCATCAAAATCAAATACATTTGTATTTATCACATTTGTAAACAGCAGGTGTAGACTAACAGTGAAATGCTTACTTACGGGCCCTTTCCAACAATGCAGAGAGAAAAATATATAAAAATAATAATAAATACATAATGAGTGACGATAACTTGGCTATATACACGGGCTACCAGTACCAAGTTGACGTGCAGATGTATGAGGTAAATGAGGTAGATATGTACATATACAGTAGGTAGAGGTAAAGTGTTGATATTGTTCACATTCTCGATGTGATTTGTTATAGTGATTATGGCTATGAACGGCGTTGGGAAGGGAACTGTCTACCAGCATTTGGGTTCAACCCAGCTGTTGTATCAAGGAGCTGCAGCCAATGACAGAAGTACGTCATCAGCACAGGGTGAGTTGCACATAGGGACTCTGTCACGGGTCACTAGGAGTGGAAGGTAGGAGTCAGGCGCAGAAAGCAGAGGGTTCAATGATTTGTATACATTTAAAAAACGGTCACGCCAAAAACAGGGCGCATACACACTGACCAACCCAGAACACAGGGCAAACGATCCAGAGAACAAAACACATCCACAATCGACAGAGAACACAAAATAATCCCTCACAAACCTAAGCGGGCCTAACAGGCTTAAATAGACCAAAATCAAGAAACACAAAAAGGAACAGGTGCAACTAATAAGACTAAACTAACAGAAAAGGAAAAAGGGATCGGTGGCGGCTAGTAGACCGGCGACGACGACCGCCGAGCACCGCCCGAACAGGCAGGGGAGCCACCTTCGGTGGACGTCGTGATAGAAACACTACAAAATAGTGTCTAAGTTGTCTATTCTGAGTGAAGGCAACCCTTCTGTATATTTCTGCTCAGTGAAAGGCCAAATATTTTTCCATTTCATTTTGGAAAGCATTATGCTGGTCATAATGTGGTCCATGTTAAAAAGCCTGAATAGGTGTCACACACTTCAAAAGAGAAGTACATCAACACATTAAAACGTACAATGGCTACAGTATCTCTCTGTATAGGTTGGCCAATGCTCGTCATCTTCCCATCTTCCCACTGTAATGACACACTGTCAGGGTGTCACACCTTCTGGCACGGCTCCTAGTGTGAATAGTGATATTGGCTATTTAGGCCTGAGTCATTCACCAGACAGTAGATCTATACTGAGTGACATAGTGTACTACTGAGAGCTACAAAGCACAGTCAGGAGTCCTAGGACGCCTCAGTATGGCTGAGGTCTGAGGAGAACGGTACATCCTTCATTTATGCATATGCTTCCCCAAGGTTAAAAGTCAAGTTTTGTCCAGGAGTTCCCTGTTATGTTGTCCCATATACACCAACTGCTGAAAGTTTAATAGTCACTTGCAACATAATATCACCCACACACAGCTACAGACCCCAAGCCCCGAGCTGAGAGACAGAGTAAGAGATAAAGATCTTAGAGAGAGATGCACCCCTGGAGACCCTGTTATAGAGTGATAGACTCAGAGTAGCCTCTTCTAGAGCCAGGGCTTTTGCCTCACTCCCCTCAATCCCTAGACACTGTTCAACCACCTCACATTAAATTCAGGTGGAAGAAGTGCGGAGGCACTCTGCTCGGTGCGGTGGTGCTTTCCCCCTGCACTGCAGATAAGAAGTGTCTCTACCGCGAGGTCTGTGATGAGTTGAGGAAATTAGGATGTATTTCTTTCATTAAGAGAGGCATCCTCTGATAAGTGAGACATGCAGTGTGGTCAAAACGTTTGTGAAATGTATCTTATAATCATTTCAGTCCCAAAATAATTCAAAACAACTATCACAGGAGACTAATGGAGGTGAAGAATCTTCATGGCGTCGGGTCTCATGCATTCGGGAAAATCTTTCGGTCCCATTGAATTCAGACTTTAATTTATATTCATGAATCCCAAGATGGCAGTATTTCTTGGGGAGAGCAAATGGGACTAAATATTTAATGTGTGGTAATGCTAAGTAGTAAACATGGCGGTTCAGAAAAATAAAAAGTAAAATAAAGGAGAGAGGGAAGAAAGTTTGATGTTTTGAGAGCGGGATGAGATGTGCAGTGTGCTACATCAAGATTTCATTATCACAAAGTGACCTTATAGCATGTCATGTGTACACCAACCAGATGTACTGTACATTAGCTACCTTATAGCATGTCATGTGTACGCCATCCATATTTACTGTACATTAGCTACCTTATAGCATATCATGTGTACACCATCCAGATTTACTGTACATTAGCTACCTTATAGCATGTCATGTGTACACCAACCAGATTTGCTGTACATTATCTACCTTATAGCATGTAATGTGTACACCAACCAGAACCAATGGCATAGTCCCAGAAGTTAAAATCCGTCCATCTAGCTCTCCAGGCAGGCTCAAACAAACACTCAAAGCATTTGAAATAAAGCTAAAACTATTTGAACCCAGGTATGACACCCCATCAGCACGACAGCACTGACATCACACCGTTTATACCATCCTTTGTGTGTTGACATTCACCTGAACAAGAGTACCTTACACTGTCCTACTGTGTCTGAACCTGAACTAACAAAACCCCTCATTGTCAAGCAGCACTGTTGTCCAGACCATGACGCTTACCCTATTATGCATTTTTGGATTTTGAGGCCCTCTGAGTCACACACGGAGACACGGACACAAAGCTTGACATTTAGCCAGCATGCCAGCATCAGTCTCATGCAGATTAGTTAGCGATCCCAGTGCACCTCAATAGAGAACTAGAAGTATCCAGAGAGTGTCAACAACGAACAACGGACACCAACAAAAGCCTGAGTGACACCGATGCCACTGAAAACCTAAGTGCCATTCCGAGTGACATTTTGACAAAGGATTGTGGGCCATTACAGTTCCACACAATAGCCGCCAACGTTATCCCTTTTCTTCCATTCTATTCTGCCTTTCTTTATTCGGCTTATGCATAGTTTATTATTTTCGGTGAACAATGGCGTGAAATATACCCCCAGAAGGCTTCCCCCACACACAGCCAACCCTTCCATGTTTTCACACTCAGCTGCGCTTGAAAAGAAGCAAAGCAGAGAGAGAGAGAGAGGGAGAGAGAGAGAGAGCGGGAAAAAAGGGTTTTTGCATTTTGCTATTGCTATTGTTGTGTTAGTTTCTGGACCAGAGCCCCTTTGTGCTAATGCAGTGTAACAAATGAAGATCCCAATTGCATTGCATTACAATGTGCTGCGGTGAGGCTGGGAGTTAGTTGTGCTTGCTTGCAGGGTACGGGTGGGATAAGTGGGAGGGTTTGGTCGCAGCAGCAGCTGGAGCAACAAACAACACGTGTATACAGTCGGCAGTTTACATACACCTTAGCCAAATACATTTAAACTCAGTTTTTCACAATTCCTGACATTTAATCCTAGTCAAAATTCCCTGTCTTAGTTCAGTTAGGATCACCACTTTATTTTAAGAATGTGAAATGTCAGAATAATAGTAGAGAGAATGATTTATTTCAGCTTTTATTTCTTTCATCACATTCCCAGTGGGTCAGACGTTTACATACACTCAATTAGTATATGGTAGCATTGCCTTTAAATTGTTTAACTTGGGTCAAAAGTTATGGGCAGCCTTCCACAAGCTTCCCACAAAAAGTTGGGTGAATTTTGTCCCATTCCTCCTGACAGAGCTGGTGTAACTGAGTCAGGTTCGTAGGCCTCCTTGCTCGCACACGCTTTTTCAGTTCTGCCCTTAACTTTTCTATAGGATTGAGGTCAGGGCTTTGTGGTGGCCACTCCAATAATTTGACTTTGTTGTCCAAAAGCCATTTTGCCACAACTTTGGAAGTATGCTTGGGGTCATTGTCCATTTGAAAGACCCATTTGCGACCAGGCTTTAACTTCCTGACTGATGTCTTGAGATGTTGCTTCAATATACCCACATAATTTTCCTGCCTCATGATGCCATCTATTTTGTGAAGTGCACCAGTCCCTCCTGCAGCAAAGCACCCCCACAACATGATGCTGCCACCCCCGTGCTTCACGGTTGGGATGGTGTTCTTCGGCTTGCAAGCCTCCCCCTTTTTCGTCCAAACATAACAATGGTCATGATGGCCAAACAGTTCTATTTTTGTTTCATCAGACCAGAGGACATTTCTCCAAAAAGTATGATCTTTGTCCCCATGTTCAGTTGCAAACCGTAGTCTGGCTTTTTTACGGCGGTTTTGGAGCAGTGGCTTCTTTCTTGCTGAGCGGCCTTTCAGGTTATGTCGATATAGGACATGTTTTACTGTGTATATAGATACTTTTGTACCCGTTTCCTCCAGCATCTTCACAAGGTCCTTTGTTGTTGTTCTGGGATTGATTTGCACATTTCGCACCAAAGTACGTTCATCTCTAGGAGACAGAGCGCGTCTCCTTCCTGAGCGGTATGACGTCTGTGTGGTCCCAGGGTGTTTATACTTGCGTACTATTGTTTGTACAGATGAACGTGGTACCTTCATGCATTTGGAAATTGCTCCCAAGGATGAACTGGACTTGTGGAGGTCTACAATTTCTTTCTGAGGACGGCTGATTTCTTTTGATTTTCACATGATGTCAAGCAAAGAAGCACTGAGTTTAAAGGTAGGCCTTGAAATACATCCACAGGTACACCTCCAATTGACTCAAAGGAGGTCAATTAGCCTATCAGAAGCTTCTATAGCCACGACATCATTTTCTGGAATTTTCCAAGCTGTTTAAAGGCACAGTCACCTTAGTGTATGGTAACTTCTGACCCACTGGAAATGTGATACAGTGAATTACACGTGAAATAATCTGTCTGTAAACAATTCTTGGAAAAATTACTCGTGTCATGCAGAAAGTAGATGTCCTAACCGACATGCCAAAACTATAGTTTGTTAACAAGACATTTGTGGAGTGGCTGAAAAACTAGTTTTCATAATGAGTCCAACATAAGTGTATGTAAACTTCTGACTTCAACTGTGTGTGTTGATCCTAGGGAAGTGCAAGATGAAACCCACCTGAGTAGACCTGCTGCAGATACTGGAGCGACAGAGCAGGGAGGGTCCAGCACACACATTAGCGGTCACTCTCTCTCTCACACACACACACACACACACACACACACACACACACACACACACACACACACACACACACACACACACACACACACACACACACACACACACACACACACACACACACACACTGCTCTCATGGTGGGGCAGAATATGATGCAACCCCTAGTGCTGACTGCTTGTGTCTGTGTTTGAATGTAGCCCAGCAGTCTGTTGACTAGTGTACCTGCCACCCTACTGTCTCTTGATTACTACACTGCCTCGACCTCCCTGTTGTTCTCTCTCTCTACATCACACACAAACTCACCCCACAGGAGCCAGACACTCCCAGTGGTGTTATGTAACATGTCAGACTCAGGATGCACGCTAATGTAGCAACTGTTGGAATTTTGACAAAAACAAAGAATGATGCCCTGCCTGTGCCCATGCATGCTGGGTGCTGATTATTGAGTGGTACTGTGGTTTTGGGGCATTGTTGTCACGTTCCTGACCTATTTCTGTTAGTTTGTTATGTGTGTTAGTTGGTCAGGACGTGAGGTTGGGTGGGCATTCTATGTTTTCTGTTTCTGTGTTGGTTTTGGGTTGCCTGGTATGGCTCTTAATTAGAGGCAGGTGTTTGGCGTTCCTCTAATTAAGAGTCATATTTAGGTAGGCGTTGTCACAGTGTTCGTGGTGGGTGATTGTCTTCCGTGTCTGTGTCTGTACACCACGCGGGACTGTTTACGGTTTGTTCGGTTTGTGTAGCCTATGTTCCTATTCGTGCGTTTTTCTTGTTTTATGTAAGTACATCGTCTAGGTCTGTCTACACCGTTTGTTGTTTTTGTTAGTTTAATCAAGTTCGTGTTTCGTTAATAAAATATGTCTTTTCACTACGCTGCGCCTTGGTTCCCTCAATACTCCTCCTCTTCCGAAGATGAAGAGGAGGAGGACTGCCCCACCCACCAATCCAGAGCCAAGCAGCGGAATTTCGAGCAACAGGAGAGTATACAGGACTTGTGGAGTTGGGAGCAAATATTTAACGGAGAAGGACCATGGGCTAAAGTGAATCACCGTCCATGGGAACAGCTGGAGGCAGCTCGGAGAGTGGAGGAAAAGAGAGAGAGGAACCGGAGTTATGAGGGAACGCGTCTTGCACGGAAGCCCAAAAAGCCTGTGAGTAACACCCAAAAATTTCTTGGGGGAGGGTAAGAGGTAGTGGGCCAAGGGCAGGTAGGAGACCTGCGCCCACTTCCCAGGCTTACCGTGGAGAGCGGGAGTACGGGCAGGCGCCGTGTTACGCAGTAGAGCGCACGGTGTCTCCTGTACGAGTGCATAGCCCAGTGCGGGTTATTCCACCTCCCCGCACTGGTAGGGCTAGATTGGGTATTGAGCCAGGTGTCATGAGGCCGGCTCAACGCGTCTGGTCTCCAGTGCGTCTCCTCGGGCCGGCATACATGGCACCTGCCTTACGCATGGTTTCCCCGGTTCGCCTACATAGCCCAGTGCGGGTTATTCCACCTCCCCGCACTGGTCGGGCAACCGGGAGCATTCAACCAGGTAAGGTTGGGCAGGCTCAATGCTCAAGAGAGCCAGTACGCCTGCACGGTCCGGTATTTCCGGCGCCACCCCCGCCCCAGCCTAGTACCTACAGTGCCTACACTACGCACTAGGCTACCAGTGCGTCTCCTGAGCCCTGTTCCTCCTCCACGCACTCTCCCTGTAGTGCGTGTATCCAGTTCGGTGCCTCCAGTTCCGGCACCACGCACTAAGCCTCCTGTGCGTCTCCAGAGCCCTGTACACACTGTTTCTTCTCCCCCTACTAATCCTGATGTGCTTGCCCTCAGCCCGGTGCCACCAGTGCCGGTACCACGCACCAGGTATAGAGTAGGCTTTGAGCGTCCAGTGTGCCCTGTCCCTGCTCCCCGCACTAGTATGAAGGTTCGTGTCCTTAGCCCGGTGCCTCCAGTTCCGGCACCACGCACCAGGTCTACAGTGCGCCTTATCCGGCCAGAGCCATCCGTCTCCCCAGCGCCATCTGAGCCATCCGTCTCCCCAGCGCCATCTGAGCCATCCGTCTCCCCAGCGCCATCTGAGCCATCCGTCTCCCCAGCGCCATCTGAGCCATCCGTCTGCAATGAGCCTGCAAAGCAGCCCGTCTGCCATGAGCCTACAGAGCCGTCCGCCAGACAGAAGCCGCTAGAGCCGCCCGCCAGACAGGAGCCGCTAGAGCCGTCCGTCAGACAGGATCTGCCAGAGCCGCCAACCAGACAGGATCTGCCAGAGCCGCCAACCAGACAGGATCTGCCAGAGCCGCCAACCAGACAGGATCTGCCAGAGCCGCCAGCCAGACAGGATCTGCCAGAGCCGCCAGCGAGCCATGAGCAGCCAGAGCCGTCAGAGAGCCATGAGCGTCGAGAGCCGTCAGAGAGCCATGAGCGTCGAGAGCCGTCAGCCTGCCATGAGCGTCGAGAGCCGTCAGCCTGCCATGAGCGTCGAGAGCCGTCAGCCTGCCATGAGCGTCGAGAGCCGTCAGCCAGCCATGAGCGTCGAGAGCCGTCAGCCAGCCATGAGCGTCGAGAGCCGTCAGCCAGCCATGAGCGTCGAGAGCCGTCAGCCAGCCATGAGCGTCGAGAGCCGTCAGCCAGCCATGAGCGTCTAGAGCCGTAAGCCTGCCATGAGCGTCCAGATTCGTCAGTCAGCCATGAGCTGCCCTTCAGCCAGAAAAGGCTATATACCCAGAACTGCCCCTCAGTCCAGAGCTGTCTCTCTGTCCGGAGCTGCCTTTCAGTCCGGAGTTGCCCCTCTATCATGATCTCCCTCTCTATCTTGATCTACCTCTTGATTCTGATCTATCCCTCTGTCTTGTGCTATCCCTCTGTCTTGATCTATCTCTCTGTCCCGGTGCTGTCCCTGTCATTGATGTTACTAAGGGGATTTTGTGGGGGTAAAATGAGGGTGGACATTCTTAGGGGGAGATGGATGCTAGGATGGATTATGGTGGGGTGGGGACCTCGCCCGGAGCCTGAGCCACCACTGTGGTCAGATGCCCACCCAGACCCTCCCCTAGACTTTGTGCTGGTGCGCCCGGAGTTCGCACCTTATGGGAGGGGTTATGTCACGTTCCTGATCTATTTCTGTTAGTTTGTTATGTGTGTTAGTTGGTCAGGACGTGAGGTTGGGTGGGCATTCTATGTTTTCTGTTTCTGTGTTGGTTTTGGGTTGCCTGGTATGGCTCTTAATTAGAGGCAGGTGTTTGGCGTTCCTCTAATTAAGAGTCATATTTAGGTAGGCGTTGTCACAGTGTTCGTGGTGGGTGATTGTCTTCCGTGTCTGTGTCTGTACACCACGCGGGACTGTTTACGGTTTGTTCGGTTTGTGTAGCCTATGTTCCTATTCGTGCGTTTTTCTTGTTTTATGTAAGTACGTCGTCTAGGTCTGTCTACACCGTTTGTTGTTTTTGTTAGTTTAATCAAGTTCGTGTTTCGTTAATAAAATATGTCTTTTCACTACGCTGCGCCTTGGTTCCCTCAATACTCCTCCTCTTCCGAAGATGAAGAGGAGGAGGACTGCCGTTACAATTGTATTAAACCCCATTTCAACAATGATTTGCATTTAAGTCTAGAATAAATACAAGTACAAGCATCTGGCTGGGCTCTCAAATACAATGGAATTAAACAATATATAATGTTTGGGACTTTTTTGTCTGTCTTTCTTTCTATCTTTCTTTCTTCATCTGTAGAACTTACTTGAGACTTAACTTGTTTTCTAATGAGAACCAACATCCATCTGGATTTCGGAGATGGCACGGCGTGACAACGGCAGTCTCCTACTCCAACCTGAGCTGGATCGAAGAGAAGATCAGACACGTTTACAAGAAGGCTGAGATATTCCATGTCTCGGCCTTGGCGGAGAACACCTTGGGATTTCATACTACCACCTTGTATATGCATGTTACGTTACCTATATACATTCAGCTATTGTGTCAGGGCTATTCAATTCCCGCCATCGAGGACTGAAGTACTTCTGGTTTTAGTTTTTTACTTTATCTGGTAGATAATTGGTCATTGATTGATCAGAGTGGTCG
This sequence comes from Salvelinus fontinalis, assembly GCF_029448725.1. Classification (NCBI taxonomy): domain Eukaryota; kingdom Metazoa; phylum Chordata; class Actinopteri; order Salmoniformes; family Salmonidae; genus Salvelinus; species Salvelinus fontinalis. Next base: position 16,005,005 of record NC_074704.1, on the reverse strand, counting down.
TTCATCTGGTTACCCAAGTCTGAATCAGTCCCTGATTGGAGGGAAAGGATAGAAAACAACAGTGATGTGGTTCTCACGGATCATAATTGAATATCTCTGCAAATAACTACCTTACTAAATATACAGCAGTGTACAATGGAGCCAGTTATAGACAAAGGACCAGAATGCTCTGCACATAGTACAGCACTTTGATGCTCTCTCGCTCTTTTCATCTTGTAATGAACAAGCCAGCCAAATGTCAAGTAAATAATAGTGACAGATATAACATGCTCATGTCTAAAATGCGTCAAGAATTATCCAGCTCTTTGAAGTGCTGTATTTGAATTAACCCCTCGTCTCCTGATTTGAACAGGGAGGCATTAGTCAATTAATGGTGCCTTTTAAATGTTGTCTCTGGTCGCCACGACACTTTCAATCAGTGTACTTTGATATGTTTGATGGAATTGAATCTGTTGGTGTTTTTTTCTCCGTGGTTTGTTTCATTTTGAGGTCATTTACAGGGGAGGAAGAGTGCAGGTTGTCACACTGGCATAAATGATTCGGGAGACAGGCGCAGGAATGCGGAATAGTTTTTTAAATTAAGCCCAAATTACGGTGTGCCGTGTAAAGGCACGGGGACGAAGACAAAGAAGCGAGGAGTACCTTGAATAAATTACACACGTGCCCAACGATTAACACACGGGACGAGACCCATAATCATCTGCGCAATCCACAATGCCACGAAAGCAAAAAAACACATCACAGGTACTCACATGCACCAACGGACATAGTAACAATAAATTGACCTCCCAATGGAAACCAAAGGGCACACTTATGCATGTACTAATCAGTGGGAATAGGGGACAGGTGTGCGTAATGAAAGTTCCGGAGGGATCCGTGACACAGGTGAAGCTTTTAGCGATGTGCCAAACATGATGCCGCCAAAGGTTTCCAATTGGAATCTTCCCTTACACAAGACACAGGTTAGGGAGCCTGTCCAAATGAATCACATTTCACACATGCGCGCACACACACACACACACATATGCACATACACACAGATTTAAGAGACACACAGATTTTCTCTCTCTGTCACACACACACACACACACACACTGCATGAATTTCAAAGCTAGGATAAGGATAAAGATTAGTCTCAGTTAAAGAGGATAAGTGTTAACAGAAGCCCAGGCGGAGACGTACACGCCAGAAAGCCGAGTCACACCACTGTCAGCCGGAGTTTTACTGTTAAAATACCGTGTTATATCTCTCCGCTACAGGAAACTTCACTGCTTACATCACGATAATGTCACGTACAGTGAGGGAAAAAAGTATTTGATCCCCTGTTGATTTTGTACGTTTGCCCACTGACAAAGAAATGATCCGTCTATAATTTTAATGTTAGGTTTATTTGAACAGTGAGAGACAGAATAACAACAAAAACATCCAGAAAAACGCATGTCAAAAATGTTATAAATTGATTTGCATTTTAATGAGAGAAATAAGTATTTGACCCCCTCTCAATCACAAAGATTTCTGGCTCCCAGGTGTCATTTATACAGGTAACGAGCTGAGATTAGGAGCACATTCTTAAAGGGAGTGCTCCTTATCTCAGTTTGTTACCTGTATAAAAGCACCTGTCCACAGAAGCAATCAATTAATCAGATTCCAAACTCTCCACCATGGCCAAGACCAAAGAGCTCTCCAAGGATGTCAGGGACAAGATTGTAGACCTACACAAGGCTGGAATGGGCTACAAGACCATCACCAAGCAGCTTGGTGAGAAGGTGACAACAGTTGGTGCGATTAATCGCAAATGGAAGAAACAAAATAACTGTCAATCTCCCTCGGCTTGGGTCTCCATGCAAGATCTCACCTCGTGGAGTTGCAATGATCATAAGAACGGTGAGGAATCAGCCCAGAACTACACGGGAGGATCTTGTCAATGATCTCAAGTCAGATGGGACCATAGTCACCAAGAAATCAATTGGTAACACACTACGCCGTGAAGGACTGAAATCCTGCAGCGCCCGCAAGGTCCCCCTGCTCAAGAAAGCACATATACATGCTCGTCTGAAGTTTGCCAATGAACATCTGAATGATTCAGTGGACAACTGGGTGAAAGTGTTGTGGTCAGATGAGACCAAAATGGAGCTCTGGCATCAACTCAACTCGCCGTGTTTGGAGGAGGAGGAATGTTGCCTATGACCCCAAGAACACCATCCCCACCGTCAAACATGGAGGTGGAAACATTATGCTTTGGGGGTGTTTTTCTGCTAAGGGGACAGGACAACTTCACCGCATCAAAGGGACAATGGACGGGGCCATGTACCTTCAAATCTTGGGTGAGAACCTCCTTCCCTCAGCCAGGGCATTGAAAATGGGTCGTGGATGGGTATTCCAGCATGACAATGACCCAAAACACAAGGCAACAAAGGAGTGGCTCAAGAAGAAGCACATTAAGGTCCTGGAGTAGCCTAGCCAGTCTCCATACCTTAATCCCATAGAAAATCTGTGGAGGGAGCTGAAGGTTCGAGTTGCCAAATGTCAGCTTCAAAACCTTATAACTTGGAGAAGATCTGCAAAGAGGAGTGGGACAAAATCCTTCCTGAGATGTGTGCAAAGCTGGTGGCCAACTACAAGAAACGTCTGACCTCTGTGATTGCCAACAAGGGTTTTGCCACCAAATACAAAGTCATGTTTTGCAGAGGGGTCAAATACTTATTTCCCTCAGTAAAATGCAAATCAATTTATAACATTTTTGACATGCGTTTTTCTGGATATTTTTGTTGTTATTCTGTCTCTCACTGTTCAAATAAACCTACCATTAAAATTATAGACTGATCATTTCTTTGTCAGTGGGCAAATGTACAAAATCAGCAGGGGATCAAATACCTTTTTCCATTACAGTCACAGCATAGCAGACCACAGTATTACTGTCACGCCCTGACCTTAGAGATCCTTTTTATGTCTCTATTTTGGTTGGTCAGGGTGTGAGTTGGGGTGGGCATTCTATGTTTTTGTTCTATGTTGTCTATTTCTATGTGTTTGGCCGGGTGTGGTTCTCAATCAGAGGCAGCTGTCTATCGTTGTCTCTGATTGAGAACCATACTTAGGTAGCCTTTTCCCACCTGTGTTTTGTGTGTAGTTTTTTCTGTTTTTGTGTCTGCACCAGACAAAACTGTTTCGCTTTCGTTCTCCTGTTTGTTGTTTTTGTTCGATTTGTTTTTTGGGATTAAATCAGGAACACTTTAAACGCTGCACCTTGGTCCACTCTTCCTTCAGCCCACGAGAATCGTTACAATTACTCACAAGGTATCACCTCCAATACAAAATAATGCCAACATGTTTTATGTCCAGAAAAAATCTTGTTCTTCAACTAAATTCCATCAAAACTATAAAACATTATGACATTTATTGAGTAAGATTTCTGCAACATGTATGCTGGGAGTCGGGAACAAGTACAGGGAGTGAATAGTTGAATTAATACACGAACATTGACAACACAAGAAACACGAGCAGCGTATAGACAAGAAACAGAAACAGAAATGCCTGGGGAAGGAACGAAAGGGAGTGACAGATATAAGGAAGGTGATGAAGTCCAGGTGAGTCTGATGAGGCACTGGTGTGCGTAACAATGGTGACAGGTGTGCTTAATAATGAGCAGCCTGGTGACCTAGAGCGCCAGAGAGGGAGTATACGTGACAATTTCATTCACCTTCCCTTTTCAGCTAAAGTAGTCTTATTGAGAAGAAGATCTCACATATTACCCCAGTGATAATGATAAGTGATACTGGCAAGCTCAGTGTGAGAGATCTTCTTTTCCCTAATTCTTCATTAATGAAGGTTGCTATTTTCCCAAGCACCTGAAAAATATTATTTGGATGTATATACTGTGTCTGACTCATCCAATACTAGAGTCTGAATCATCCAATACTGAGTCTGAATCATCCAACACTGAGTCTAAATCATCCAATAGGGAATCTGAATCATCTTCTGTGTTTGTATCAGGTCCTGTGGAACATGTCCAGTTGCTGACTCCGTTTGTGGCCATCAAGAACAAGGAAGTAAACCTAACAGCAGTGGTGTGGCCCATCCACTCCAGGTCCGTCACCTACTTCTGGTGGCTGGGGAACAGCACTGAGGTAAATTAGACTTAAAATACTGGGTGTACAGGGAAGAGGGCCTAGAACCGAGCCCTGTGGGACTCCAGTAGTGCGACTACATGGTGCAGACACAGATCCTCTTTTGATGTTGTGTATAGTATACAGTATACTGTATGTGGGGTACCAACTATACAACTTTAGTAGAGGTGAATTGTAACTATTCAAAAGTTGTCTTACCCTATAATGCCATATACTGTACATGTACTGCAGTGGTGGCTGGTGTCACTAACTAAATCGGAGGACAGGCTTATTGTAATGGCTGGAATGGAATCAATGGAACAGCATCGACCACATCAAAGACATGGTTTCCATTCCAGTTCCATTCCACTTCAGCCATTCCTATGACCTGTCCTCCTTTCAGTAGCCTGCACTGATGTATATATGAGTTATACAAAATGTCTATGGTATTATGTACATTGACCTCTTCTATTAACCTGTCTAGGATGAGGGTGCCGCTAGCGGCACTCCCCCCCCACCCCCACTGAAAAGGCAGAACCGCGAAATTCAAAAAAAATATATTTTTAAAATATTTAACTTTCACACATTAAAGTCCAATACAGCTAATGAAAGACACAGATCTTGTGAATCCAGCCAACATGTCCGATTTTTAAAATGTTTTACAGGGAAGACACAATATGTAAAGATGTACATCTATTACCTAAAAACACATTAGCATAATCCACCATCTTTTATTTGTCCACCAACACCAGTAGCTATCACCAATTCGGCTAAACTAAGATATTTATAGCCCCTAACCAAGAAAAAAACTCATCAGATGACAGTCTGATAACATATTTATGGTATGGGATAGGTTTTGTTAGAAAAATGTGCATATTTCAGGTAGATGGCATAGGTTACAATTGCACCCACCGTCACAAATGGACTAGAATAACTACATAGAGCAACGTGTTTACCTACTTACTAATCATCAAACATTTCGTAAAAATACACAGCATACACTAATCGAAAGACACAGATCCTGTGAATACAGACAATATTTCAGATTTTCTAAGTGTCTTACAGCGAAAACACAATAAATCGTTATATTAGCATAGCACATAGCACATAGCAGCCCAGCATTGATTCTAGCCAAAGTGAGCGATAACGTCAACATCGCCAAAATATATTATTTTTTTCACTAACCTTCTCAGAATTCTTCAGATGACACCCCTGTAACATCACATTACAACATGCATATACAGTTTGTTCGAAAATGTGCATATTTAGCCACCAAAATCATGGTTAGACAATGTGAAATGTAGCCCAGCTGGTGAGAAAATGTCCATGCGCCATATTAGACAGTGATCTACTCTTATACATAAATACTCATAAACGTGACTAAAAAATATAGGGTGGACAGGGATTGATAGACAATTTAATTCTTAATACAATCGCGGAATTACATTTTTTAAATGATCCTTACTTTTCAATACAGTTTGCGCCAAGCGAAGCTACGTCAAAAAACATGGCGTCCTAAGCCACTAACATTTTTCGACAGAAACACGATTTATCATAATAAATTGTTCCTACTTTGAGCTGTTCTTCCATCAGTATCTTGGGCAAAGGATCCTTTCTTGGGTCTAATCGTCTTTTGGTGGAAAGCTGTCCTCTTGCCATGTGGAAATGCCAACTGCGTTCGGGATGAACTGGAAGCGTGCCCAGCTATTCACAGAGTTTCAGAAATAAATGTCCCAAAATCGCACTAAACGGATATAAATTGCTATAAAACGCTTTAAATTAACTACCTTATGATGTTTTTAACTCCTATAACGAGTCTTAACATGACCGGAGAAAGATTACTCCCAACACTAATGCTTGGAACAGGTGAGGGTCGGTGTCCTCCACGCGCATGACGCACCAAGAAAAGACTTGCTAGCTACAGGGTTTTTTAATTTATAGTGCCTGTGAACGCGCAATCGACCCCATTCAAATCGTCATCACGTAAAGGCATCCAGGGGAAGACGTAAGCAGTGTCCGTATACTCATAGCAATAACAGTGCCCTTTTAACTGACTCCAGATCAGGGGCCAACATTTCTGAAATCTGACTCCATGTCAGGGAAATTGCTGTAGAATGGGTTCTGTTCCTCTTAGAGACAAAATTTCAACTCCTATAGAAACTATAGACTGTTTTCTATCCAATAATAATAATAATATGCGTATTGTACGATCAAGAATTTTGTGGGAAGCCGTTTCAAAAATTACACGATTAGCATTAATAGTGACAACAGCGCCCCCAGCCTCAACAGGTTAATGAAGACGACTGTGATAGAGGCGGAGCAGTCTCTGATCTTATATTTTGTTCCGACAGCTTATTAGTATGTCACAAGTTATGACCTCAGCTGCATTGGTTCTAGGTATTATGGGGAGGATGTGTTTTGTAGGGTTTTACTCAAGTCAGAAGCTCCGACTACTCTAAGTGAGCAGTTGAAGGAGAAATTGTTATCATCTGTAATGGATTTCTTTCTAGTTCTGGGGTTTTAGCGAAAGGTTTTAGGTGAAGGGATAATTACCGGATCAAACTGTGATCCTCCATTTTGTCCATGTTCCCTCTTCCTCCAGTCAGTGATCAGCTTAGACAGGAGCATCTCGTACACCTTCACCAGCGAGGGAATGAACACTGTTACGGTCCAAGTGTCTTCAGTCAACACCATACTGCAAGACACCAAGACCATAGCAGTCCAAAGTAAGGATCAGTACCTCTCTCTCTCTCTCTCTCTCTCTCTCTCTCTCTCTCTCTCTCTCATAAAATTATCCTACTTGATGTACTGCTAATTAGCACATATAGCAGCCATCTGAGTTGGTATGCTACGTTTCAGGATACATTACATTTGAATATGTCAGGATATGTGCGAAAGGGGACATTTCCCCAATTATCTAAGAAATCACATGTGCGAGCAATCATCTCCCCTTGAGCACACTAACACGCACACCCCACCAGAAGGCAGTTAGAGGAGGGATACAACCAGAACGAATGACAGTGGGGAATGAGGAGGACACCTTGAGAATAATGCACCTAGATCAGGGGCTGAATTAATGGTCTGTTTCTGTTTCTCCCCTGGGTCTCTCTCTCTCTTTCTGACAGAGTTCTTCAAATCTCTGCTTTTATCTTTCTCCCCTAATCTGGACGAGTACAACCCTGACGTCCCCGAGTGGAGACAGGATGTGGGGAGAGTTATTAAGAAGGCTCTGCTCCAAGTAAGTGTGAATTCCTTCCTTCTCTCTTATTCTTCCTCTCTCTCGTCTCTTTCTATCCGCTGAGATGCTTCGGCGTTCGCCCTCGGGCTGTCCTGTGATTCGTTATCACACAGGTGTGAGAGACTCGGCTTCTTCTTCCCCCCTCGAGGCAGCTTGATGAGCACTAATAACTTATTTTCATAAGTCGGCGCAATAAAATGCGTTCTTCGGAATTAGTCTGGAATGTACTTAAGTAAAGATACTTTAAAGTACTCCTTAAGTCGTTTCTTTGAGTTTCTGTACTTAATTTACTATTTGTATTTGACAACCTTTACTTCACTACATTCCTAAAGACAATGATGTACTTTTTACTCCATACATTTTCCCTGACACCCAAAAGTACTTGTTACATTTTCAATGCTTAGCAGCACAGGAAAGTGGTCCAATTCACACGCCTGGTCATCCCTACTGCCTCTGATTTGGCGGACTCACTCAACACAAATGCTTTCTTCGTAATTATGTCTGAGTGTTGGAGTGTGCCCCTGGCTATCACAAAATAAATAAAAGTATGTTAAAAAAATTGTGTCATCTGGTTGGCTTAATATTAGGAATTAGAAAATATTTATACTTTTACTTGTAATTTTCATACTTAAGTTTATTTCAGCAATTACATTTACTTTTGATACTTACTGTAAGTATATTTAAAACCAAATTCTTTTAGACTTTTAATCATGTAGACATTCACTTTTACTTGATTCATTTTTTATTACGGTATATTTACGTTTACTCAAGTATGACAATTGAGTACTTTTTCCACCACTGCCAACTCCACTGTGGATTTGACATGAGAGGCGACTCAGGTGAGCTAGGCTGAAAGCCAGTGGAGGGAGCTACTGTGATAGAGGTCAAAGTGAGGCTTTGTGAGGGATAAAGTGCACTTTGTCACTTGGGAGCCTGGGAGCCACATAGTATGTTCATGGCAGTATAGTATCGCACCAGCCAATTGTGTTGAACTGAGGGGCACACTCAGTTAAAAAAGCTCTAGCTGGAGCTATTAATTCCTAGCCTCAATAGAGTGCTACATACAGAACGTTTTGTTATACAACCTTTTAGGACCTACAAGAGATACTTTATACGGTATATGGTTCTCTATTGAGTTTATGAACACTAGTTCATGTGTCACATACTCTTCCATATACAGTATAATCCCTTCAAACCATCCCTCCTTTCACTCTTTCCACTTTTCTCTAAAATACTTATTCATCCATGTACTGCTAGAGTTGACATAGGGTTCATAGACTAGATACTGTGCAACAACCGCCATACAAAGTGTTATTCAAAGAAACATCTTCATTTATTTGTATTTTTCTGCCGTTCGCATTCAGTTCACCTTCAAGTTCAAACAAAATGTCATCGAGTCAAGGTAACCAACTCCCCACAATAAAGTGAAGATGAGGAGAAGGAGTCAGGGTCCATTCATCTGCAGTGTTGCCGTACTACAGTACAGCTCTATGGCTGACAATAGTGAGAGCAAGGCAGGGCGGCACTTTTGCTCCTCGGCTGATTCCAACCCACCGCCTAATAGAGGTTTGCATGGGGAGTTCAGCAATAGAGGCTATTTTAAGTTATTTTCCGAAGTCATTCCATCTTCGGTTTCTCCGGCTATTTCATTCCTCCCCCGGCAGAACATGGAAGTGACTGTCTGCAAATTCATATCATTTAGTATGTTTTCTCAGAAGCCCCCCGCTGGTTTCACCACCACCCGTTATTAATGCACCTCTCAGTGTGGTGCAAGAGGTTAACATGTCCTCTTTCTTCCCCAATAGAGTGCACTGCTTCTGGGCATCCCTTTCTCCCCTCCCATTCCTTTCCTGGGTAACAACTGTACTTTACTTCAGAAAATGAAATGATAGTTAAGTGAATCATCATATCCTATGTATCGCAACAATGTTGGAAATAATACACTATGGAAAAAGTTTGTAGACAGAACACTCACTCATCTGGCTCACCTACATCCCTCCCTTAACCCAGATCAGATTTTTCACTCCAGCAAATGAGTTTGGGGGTCATAAAATGCCAGCGGTACCCAAGCACACAGAGCCTTAAGGCTTTTTAGACTAACGAGTGATCGCAAAGAGAACAAACGTGGCCTGAGTGTATTGATATTTTTTGCAACCCATCCCCTTCCCTTTCCCTCTCCCATTCCTTCTATGCCTCTTTTCCCTCATTGCAAGTCATTCCTTTGCTCTCTATTCGTCCACTACTTTGTTACTCAAATAGTGACTTTTATGCTTGAAAATTGATTATTTCAAGTGCATGTGACTCGCCGACGACACCACTCCATTGTCCGTCGATAGCCCCATAAAGAATCCATGAAAACATTAGCGGGTTTTAAAATGGACACTGATTGCTGGTTTGAATCCCCTGCCTTGCTGGTAATCTGAAGTTGTTTTAACAGTTAGCTACCATCTAGTTAGCGTTTGTTTAGCTAAGATTAGCTTCCCTACCACTAAGTATGGTAGTGTTCAAAACAACTAATGACACCCATGCATTGTTGAGGCAACACCAGTACATCTGATTCACTCTAAATATAAATATAGTGCTAATTGTGCAAACAAAAACGCATGGACAACTAACAACAACTAGCTAACTACAGTATGGTAGGCTAGCTAATATTAGCGGTTCGCATGCAACCGTTAGATACACATTTCATAAAAAGTAAGCTTCTAAAATACATTAGCGTGGTTGATGTACTCATGTAAATACAATTAATACGAGCCATTGTTTGTAAAAAAATATATAATGTAAGAGACAAAATGTTTCCTGATAGGACTATCAAGTACATGACCATATGTCAGTCATAAGTTCCAAAGAGGGTGCTTTGTCCTTCTCCTGTATTCTTCCCAGTCATTTTTTAATTCAATGTGTGTACAATTACAATTGTAATAAAATGGCCAATTTTAGGAAATATTATATAACATACTATTTACAAGTAGAATGTATTGGTTTGCCTTGTGTGGTAGGATTTGTGGGCTTTGACGTTCTTAGATAGATGTCGTAACCAGCCATAAAATATTGCAATATATGTCACAACATGCCGAAATATGTGTCATGACAGTGGTATGACAATGTTATGACAGGTTGTGTCAGCTGTTCTGACATATTATGACATGGTTATAATCGTGTCATAATGTCTTATGATGCTACGTGTCAAATAAAGTGTTACGGAAAAAAGAACATAGTCTTAATGCTGACTTGTCATCTATTGGTTTGGTGACATATTGTAGCATTGTTTACATGGAGGTTGTACTGGTTATTAACACATTTTGGTCAAGCGCAAAGCTATTTTATTGTCCCCTCCCTCTCCTTTGATTTCAAACATGTTAAATATGTATATAATCTAAGGGCAGTGTTTTGACTGTAGACTAAGAATACCATACAAGTATGAACTTACTGTAACAGTACTGTCCATTGTCAACAGGTGTCAGACTTTCCAGAGGATCAGCTGTTGGTTGCAGTGTTTCCAGGTGTACCAACGGCCGCTGAGCCCTTCCTGTTACCACACAAGAACCAATCAGAGGGCAGGAACAAGAGTGAGGAGGAGCTCCTGCAGGTATGGGATAGTTAGATTGGACACTAACATTTTGAGTGTCAGTGTAATTCTGTCATGGCATGTATGACAAATTGTTTCCAATCCTTCACACCAATTCACACAATAGGATAACTGCATTGTCATGGCTGAAATGACACACACAGACACATTAGTTCTATTCGCCCGAGTCCAACAATTGAGACAATTGAATCAATGTGGTGGGTGTCATGACAAGATGGCAAATATTATGTAATGATGCGGTGTGTGTGAATGTAAAGAGCTGTACAGGGTGACAATTGTTGGACTAAATTATGCTTATTTTACAGTGGCAACCCATCATTCAGGGCAAAGCTGTTTTGAGGCCGCCATTTTTTTGCAAAAAAAACATGCCAGTTTGGCTCAGTGTTCTGTCACATATGGGGGCACTACATCACTGCCAAGTCTAAGGTTAGAGCTAGAAAATTCTAGCCCCGTGGGTGCTATAGAGTTACATTAGAAGTGCCCATCCAAGAAGGCTCAAGGTCATTGGCCACAGATACAATGACGTTAAATCACATTATATGTACAGTAGCTTTGATTGGACTAATAATAAAGAGAAAGTATAGATAATGTCACGCCCTGGCCTTAGTATTCTTTGTGTTCTTTATTATTTTAGTTAGGTCAGGGTGTGACATGGGGAATGTTTGTGTGTTGTTGGTTTTGGGTGTTGTTTATGGTAAAGGGGTTGTTGGGTATAGTATATGGGTTTGTGTGGAGTACATGTGTCTAGTGTTGTCTATGTATGTTTAGTTGTCTAGGAGAGTCTATGGTTACCTGAATGAGTTCCCAATTAGAGACAGCTGATTTCGGTTGTCTCTGATTGGGAGCCTTATTTAGGGTAGCCATAGGCTCTCATTGGTTGTGGGTAATTGTCTATGTGATACGTTTGTAGCCAGTGTGTGCACATCGTTGTTTTAGCTTCACGATCGTTTTCTTGTTTTGTTTAGTGTTTAAGTGTTTTTGTTTCGTGTGCCGTCTTCGTAAATAAAAAAGGAGATGGCTTATTTTCCAAGTGCTGCGTATTGGTCCGTCAATCCTCCACACGATCGTGACAGATAAAATATATCGGTGCTCATCGGCCATTGGACATAAACATTACACAACAAGTTGTAAATCGCAAATTCAACAGAGTTGTTTGGAAGGAATCAGTGACAGTGGCTAACTGCAAGCATGATAAAGCAATCACTATCCTGCTATTCAGTGGAGTGGCTGTGTGGTCCCAATCAAGTTTAAAATGATTAACATTCAACATTGGCCAAGCTGTCAATGAAGAAAGAAAGTAATACTTTATTATTTATCTTGTTGTTTTATTTCTTTACTTATACACACACACACACACACACCTTTTTTTCGCACTACTGGTTAGAGCCTGTAAGTAAGCATTTGTTGTATACGGCTCATGTGACAAATAAACTTCGATTTGAAGAATGATTTGTGCCGCGTTCAAAACAGCTTTCAACTCCGAACTGTGAAAACTTGACTGCAGTGAGTTCATGACAACTGGGAAGTTGGGAATAAACATGCTCCGACTGGGAAAATACGATTTGAACAGTCATCCAACTCAGAATTGTAAATCCGACCTCTTTCTAGAGCTACATCCTGAAAATCAATGACATGATCATGATTTGATCTTGTTTTTTTCCCCGAGTTCCCAGTTGTTTTGAAAGCACCATAAATCTAGAGAATGACAGACTTTCACTCAAAGGACCACCACGCCACTTTCCTGTTCAAGCGAACACAGCACAACAAGGTGAGTCCAAAAATGCATCGTATGCCGTTGAATAAATGATGTAATATGCCAGGGAAATATGTATACTGCAGCTAAGAAAGTAATACTAAGTGTATGTTGTTGTCACGTTCCTGACCTGTTTTCCTTTTTTCTTGTATTTATTTAGTTGGTCAGGGTGTGAGTTGGGTGGGTTGGTCTATGTGTGTTTTTCTATGTTGGGGTTTTTGTGTTCGGCCTGGTATGATTCTCAGTCAGAGGCAGCTGTAGATCGTTTGTCCCTGATTGAGAATCATACTAAGGCAGCCGGGGTTTCACGTGTGTTTTGGTGGGTGGTTGTATCGCGTGTCTGCATTCGTGCCACACGGGACTGTTTGTCGATTGTTTCATGGTGTTCTTTTGTTTCGTGTTCAGTTTCGATTTAATAAATAATCATGGACACTAATCACTCCGCATATTGGTCTGATCCTTCTCGCCTCTCCTCCTCGTCCGAGGAGGAGGATTACGACGATCGTTACAGTTGTGTAGTAAGATGTTAGTAGCCCATGTGCCTCACCCTAATAATTTGGTCTATTTTACCCCTCATAATTTCGCCTGCTGTTCTGACTTGGTGGTGCACATGTAGCCTATAACCTGTTTTAGAGAAATGCAATCATCGAATATTGTAAGCGCTTTCATTGTCTGCTTATATGCCACCTTTATTTATCTGACTTGATGTATAGGGAGAACACTGTAAGAACGGCCCATGATCTGAATTCTGTCGGTGTACATTTCAAAAGTGCTACACAAATAGTTATATTGACTACGTCCGTCCTAGCTCGCTCATTAATGTCTTAATCAAAATTACGGATTGCCTCTTATCCGCTTGTCGTACCCTTACGCCATAGTTTGTACATCTCAATTGTCATTAGAAACCACATTTTTTTAAGCAAGTCAGCCATATCAGCTATTTTTTTTTAAGATAGTAAATTAGGCTTAATTAACTGTTTCGCTGCCAGACAATATTCCGCTGATAGCCAGGTGTAGCAGTGGTAAGATGTTGGGACTGCTGTTGGGACAGCTTTATGCAGGCAGTTTTATTTATCACCTTCACCAGATCTCCGAGATACATATTCCCCAGTTATATTTAGCTGTGTTTGTTAATTTGTGTAATGTCCTAAATGCAATGTAATTTACTGGATATAATGTCTTAATAAGCCATTTTTGGATAGGATAAACCAAGCACATGTTTTGTTTTTAAAATATATGTATTAAAAATATATGATATGTTTGTCAACTGGTGGAGGACATGAGAGGAGGAAAGGGAGGATGGATTTTATTTGAAGTGGAACTCCTTGAGACAATTGATACTTTATATCTGCCATCAAGACGACCCAAACATCTGTTCACTGTCTTTTACAGCCATCCAACCACAAAATTAGTGTTACACTGAGTATAATTATGTTGATTATTTAGTTTGGTTATAAATGCATGCAGAATTCAGAATTGCCTAAAATTATTCAACAACATTACACCAGTTTGAGTGTTGGCTCAAAATGAGACAAACAAATAACTACTCTTGGCTGCAATTGAAATGATTTGCCAGCATCCAACCAAAAACAACACAAATCCTCCTTCACAAGCTTTTGTGCCGATAGAGTGGGCAGCCGTGCTTCTAACCCCTAGGCAACTTTGCAGTATTTTGTTTTTTTATGTGTTTTTTATTACATTATTAGGCCAGGATTTTTTTTTTTTATTATTACATACAGCCAAGAAGAACTTTTAGATATCAGAGCGGCGGCAACTCACCAGCATTACCAGCATTACGACCAGGAATACAACTTTCCCGAATCAGACCCTTGTTCGTACCCCCCAGGACAATTAAACTGAGGCGCGCACACCACCCAACGCTTCCGAGTATATTACTCGTTAATGTTCAGTCTCTGGAAAATAAAGTTGATGAGCTGAGGGCGAGGACTTCCTTCCAGAGAGACATCAGGGAATGTAACATACTCTGTTTCACGTCTGAGTCCGTTCAGCCAGTTGGGTTCTCAGTTCATTCCGCAGACAGGAATAAATATCTCTCTGGGAAGAAGAAGAAGGACGGGGTTGTATGTTTCATGATTAACTACTCATGGTGTGATTGTGATAACATACAGGAACTCACATCCTTTTGTTCACCCGACCAAGAATAGCTCACAATCAAATGCCGACTGTATTACCTCCCAAGAGCATTCTCTTCAGTTATTGTCACAGCGTAACCCCCAAGGCGATACCACGATGGCCCTCAAAGAAATTCACTGGACTTTATGCAAACATTTATTGTAGCTGGGGATTTAAACAAATTTAAAGAAATTGTTACCGAAGTTCTATCAACCCATAGACTGTAGTACGCGTGTTGCTAAAAAAAACTCACCCACAGCTACTCCATCTTCTGGGTTGCCTACAAGGCCCTTCTCCTCCCTCCCTTTGGAAAATCTGACCACGGCTCCATTTTGCTCCTCCCTTCCTATAGACAAAAACTCAAACAGGAAGTATCAGTGCTAAGGACTTTTCAATGCTGGTCTGACCAATCGGAATCCATGCTTCAAGATTGTTTTGATCACGCGGACTGGGATATGTTCCGTGTAGCGTCCGTCAATAACATCGACAAATTCACTGATACGGTGACTGAGTTTATCAGGAAGTGTATAGGAAATGTTTTAGCCACTGTGACTATTAAAACCTACCCTAACCAGAAACTGTGGATAGATGGCAGCATTCGCTCAAAAAGCGAAAGCGCAAACCATGCTGAAAGCGCAAACCATCGCATTTAACCACGGAAAGTTGACTGGGAATATGGCTGAATACAAACAGTGTAGTTATTCCCTCTGTAAGGAAATCAAACAGGCAAAATGTCAGTATTGAGACAAAGTGGAGTCGCAATTCCACGGTTCAGACACGAGACGTATGTGGCAGGGTCTATAGACCATCACGGACTACAAAAGGAAAACCAGCCACGTCGCAGACACCGACGTCTTGCTTCTGGACAAGCTAAACACCTTCTTCACCCGCTTTGAAGATAACACAGTGCCACTGACATGGCCCACTACCAGGGATTGTAGGCTCTCCTTCTCCATGGCCAATGTGAGTAAGACATTTAAGGGTGTTAACCCTCGCAAGGCTGCCGGCCCAGACGGCATCCCTAGCCGCGTCCTCACAGCATGTGCTTAACAGCTGGCTGGAGTGTTTATGCACCCCGTAGCTCTCATAAATATCAGCTGGTGCATGATATCTAATGAAGTCTCGAGCTATAGAGTATCTTGGGTCGGCAGGTAGCCTAGTGGGTAGAGCATTGGACTAGTAACCCGAAAGGTTGCAAGATCGAATCCCCGAGCTGACAAGGTAAAAATCTGTCATTCTGCCCCTGAACAAGGCAGTTAACCCACTGTTCCTAGGCTACCATTGAAAATAAGTATTTGTTCTTAACTGGCTTGCCTAGTTAAATAAATAAAAATCTCATGATAAACTGTAGACCACACTATCTACCTAGAAAGTTTTCGTCTGTATTTTTCGTAGCTGTTTACATAGTGCCAGCCTCTGACTGTGGTGCTAAGACAGCATTGAATGAGCTCTCTTCTTCCATAAGCAAACAAGAAAACACTCACCCAGAGGTGGCGCTCCTAGCAGCCGGGGAATTTAATGCAGGGAAACTTAAATCTGTTTTACCAAATTTCTATCATCGTGTTAAATGTGCAACCAGAGGGAGAAATAAATCCGGACAGACTTTACTCCACACACAGAGACGCATACAAAGCTCTTCCTTGCCCTCCATTTGGCAAACCTGACCATCTATATATCCTCCTGATTCCTGTTTACAAGTAAAAATTAAAGCAGGAAACACCAGTGACTAGATCAATAAAAAAACTGTTTGCTAGCACAGACTGGAATGTGTTACAGAATTCCTCCGATGGCCTTGAGGAGTACATCACATCAGCCATTGGTTTCGTCAATAAGTGCATCGATGACGTCATCCCCACGGTGAACGTACGTATATACCTGTACCAGAAGACATGGATTACAGGCAACATCCGCACTGAGCTAAAGGGTAGAGCTGCCGCTTCCAAGGAGCGGGACTCTAGCCCAGAAGCTTATAAGATATCTAGCTATGCCCTCCGACGAACCATAAAACAGGCAAAGCATCAAAACAGGACTAAGATCGAATCGTACTACATCGGCTCTGACGCTCGTCGGATGTGGCAGGGCTTGCAAACCATTACAGACTACAAAGGGAAGCACAGCCGAGAGCTGCCCAGTGACACGAGCCTACCAGACGAGCTAAACTACTTCTATGCTTGCTTTGAGGCAAATAACACTGAAACATTGGATTACCAGGACGTGTATTGCGAGCAAGCGCTGAACAACTGGTAAGTGTCTTCACTGACATTTTCAACCTCACCCTGTCTGAGTCTGTAATAGTAACATGTTTTAAGCAGAACAGCATAGTGCCTCACCTTAGAAAAGGTGGGAAGAGCCTTCAAGATGATTCAGAAAGATAATCTACGTCACAGGCCGCCTCAGAGCTGGGTCTGGAAAAAATACAAAGTCGAAAATATAGTGTGCGCTACCTTTGTTAATAGATATTAATATGCATTTCAAAGTCAATGTAATACCCCAGAGAGAGGGTGAGATGGAGGTGTTGAATATTATAATCAGCACCATATACTTCCAGTTTATTCCACAATAAGTGTTGCTGTGTTGCACTTTATTTGTGACAGTTGTCGTTATAAAAGGCCTGTTTTTCCATTCATTTTGCACTTACCTCGGGAATATGAGTGTTGCTATGCTTGTTTTAAGCAGATGTCTTTGAGTTGGAGAAAGGCAACCATTTAGAAATAGCAATTTCATGCTATCACGGTCTTTTAAATGTGAGATATTAAAAATTCACTAGCATTGCCGTGGATTTACCCATAATCCATAGCCTGATTTATTTACTGTTGAATAAACTTGGCGACGGAGGCGTCACTTGTCCCAGCTCTGTTGTTTCAGGCCTAGACTACATAATCATACAAATCAGACCAAATAAATGCAATTAGTTGCTGTATACGGGCCACTGGAAGGGAATAGTTCTTTCCAATGTTGTACAGGCTGATACGCACTGTAGGCCTGGTCCCCACCCCACCATAGTCAATCCCAGCTTACCTCTCCCCCTACAAATGACCACCCTCATATTACCCCCACTTAATCTTTTGGGTAACATCGACACAAGGGGCAGCACCGGGATAGAGGGATAGCTCAGGACAGAGGGATAGCTCAGGACAGAGGGATAGCTCAGGATAGAGAGGTAGCTCAGGATAGAGAGGTAGCTCAGGATAGAGGGGCAACTCCGGACTGAAAGACAGCTCCGGACAGAGAGACAGCTCTGGACTGAGGGGCAGTTCTGGATAAATAGCCGCTCTGGGCTGAGGGACAGCTCATGACTGGCTGACGGCTCTGGACGCTCATGGCTGGCTGACGGCTCTGGACGCTCATGGCTGGCTGACGGCTCTGGACGCTCATGGCTGGCTGACGGCTCTGGACGCTCATGGCTGGCTGACGGCTCTGGACGCTCATGGCTGGCTGACTGCTCTGGACGCTCATGGCTCACTGACGGCTCTGGCAGATCCTGTCTGGTTGGCGGCTCTGGCAGATCCTGTCTGGTTGGCGGCTATGGCAGCTCCTGTCTGGTTGGCGGCTCTGGCAGATCCTGTCTGGTTGGCGGCTCTGGCAGATCCTGACTGACGAATGGCTCTAGCGGCTCCTGACTGACTAACGGCTCTGACAGCTCGGGACAGACGGGCGGCTCTAATGGCTCGGGACAGACGGATGACTCAGACGGCACTGGGCAGACGGATGGCTCAGATGGCGCTGGGGAGACGGATGGCTCAGACGGCGCTGAGGAGACGGATGGCTCAGACGGCGCTGGGGAGACGGATGGCTCAGACGGCGCTGGGGAGACGGATGGCTCAGACGGCGCTGGGGAGACGGATGGCTCAGACTGATCCTGTCTGGCAGAAGGCTTTGGCTGCTCCTCTCTGGCGGAAGGCTCTGTAGGCTCATGGCAGACGGGCAGTTCATGCGGCGCTTGGCAGACGGACAGTTCAGTTCATGTATAACAAACAAAAAAATCCCTTAAAATGGATTAAAGTTAAGCATATGCATTGACTGTATGTAGCCCTACTGTAGCAGACTATTGTGATGGAAAATATATATCTCAACTGTACTCCATGGTTGTTATTAGCGACAAAATATTATACAGTATAGGATCAATATTGGCAATGAAGCAAGAACATCTCCAAGGCATTCCCAGATTAGCCTTTATTGTGTTGCTCTGTTCTTGTTATGTTTAATGTTCGTCTTCCTCTACTCTTTGTTACAGCACCCTTGGTGGATTCCAGCCCGAGACACAGCAGTTCAGCAATGCTGATGCTCCTATCAGCAGCATTCTTTGGTTTAGCAGTGTTTTTCATCGACAAATTCAAGATTTAGGTACAGTACTTTATGATTATATCTTTGAACACTATATCAAAGCACAGGTCAAATCACCTGCCATCGTCGTTAACCTTTTCACGCATACCAACAAACAGGTGTGATCCTTTTACAGTGGTGCCTGCAGCGTAAACTCAAACAGTGCGATTAGAACGCTTATTTAAAACGCCCAGTTTTGATTGACGCACCAGACAGCATTTGAGCTGGCCACACTGTTTTGTCACGGAAAAATGTTGCACAAACTAAAAGTTATGTCCAGAATGTGACCAGTTTATTTTTGGATGGAACGTTCAGACATTCACAGACGTATCTACATCATAACGCAATCATCCAAACCGGAGCATGTAGGCTACATTTGTCCTAGTGCTAACTGAGGAAAGATGGACTTAACACAAGCGGTCATATTTTTATAACTCTCGGCTGACAGAAACTACGATGTGAATTAGCTAATAGCAATTAACATGTATAAATAATCACATCACTGGTGAGCTCACCTTTGATCAAAATAATTGAGTAAAACACTTGCTAGAAATCGAAAGTAATCCGACGATGGGTAGTTTGTGCTCTACCATGTTTGTTTCTTCGCATCAACCAAAGATAAGAGGAGACGAGACGGGTTGCGTCTGTTTATAGTATGCATGTGTCGTCTACCAATGAGTGAACCCTCCCTCACCATATTATAACATATATGGTCTGACAGATGTTTACGTCAAACCCAGAATGCATTGTATGTCAACAAACATGGCTCCACACAAAGGTGGCAAATAGATTAGCGTCATTAGAATCACGGCAACAAAATACCCCAAAACTATTTTACACACATCAAATCTATGCAATAATCGGAACGCATTATTTGTCACTTGAAGTACTTGAAAACATGTGAATAAAACTGTAAATACATTATGCTCCATACATACATACATACATACATACATACATACATACATACATACATACATACATACATACATACATACATACATACAGTTGAAGTCGGAAGTTTACATACACCTTAGCCAAATACATTTAAACTCAGTTTTTTTACAATTCCTGACATTTAATCCTAGTAAAAAATTCACTGTTTTAGGTCAGTTAGGATCACCACTTTATTTTGAGAATGTGAAATGTTAGAATAATAGTAGAGAGAATGATTTATTTCGGCTTTTACTTCTTTCATCACAATCCCAGTGGGTCAGAAGTTTACATACACTCAACTAGTATTTGGTAGCATTGCCTTTAAATTGTTCAACTTCGGGTAGCCTTCCACAAGCTTCCCACAATAAGTTGGGTGAGTTTTGGCCCATTCCTCCTGACAGAGCTGGTGTAACTGAGTCAGGTTTGTAGGCCTCCTTGCTCGCACACGCTTTTTCAGTTCTGCCTACAACTTTTCTAAAGGTCAGGGCTTTGTAATGGCCACTTCAATACCTTAACTTTGTTGTCCACAAGCCATTTTGCCACAACTTTGGAAGTATTCTTGGGGTCATTGTCCATTTGGAAGACCCATTTGCGACCAAGCTTTAACTTCCTGACTGATGTCTTGAGATGTTGCTTCAATATAGCCACATAATTTTCCTGCCTCATGATGATCTATATTGTGAAGTGCACCTGACCGCAAGGCACTACAGAGGGTAGTGCGTACGGCCCAGTACATCACCGAGGCCAAGCTTCCTGCTATCCAGGACCTCTATATCAGGAGGTGTCAGAGAAGGCCCCAAAAATTGTCAAAGACTCCAGCCACCCTAGTCATAGACTGTTCTCTCTGCTTCCTCATGGCAAGCAGTACCGGAGCGCCATGTCTAGGTCCAAGAGGCTTCTAAACATCTTCTATCACCAAGCCATAAGACTCCTGAACAGCTAAACAAACTGCCACCCAGACTATTTGTATTGCCCGCCTCCTCCTACGCTGCTGCTACTCTCTGTTATCGTCTATGTATAGCCACTTTAATAACCCTGCTGCATGTACATAAATACCTCTACTACCTCGACACCGGTGCCCCCGCACATTGACACATTGACTCTGTACCAGTAACCCTGTATATATCCCCGCTATTGTTATTTGCTGGTTCTCTTTAAATATTAGTTTTTCTTATCTCTTACATTTTATACATTTTTTGGGGTATTTTCTTTAAACTGCATTGTTGGTTAAGGGCTTGTAAGTAAGCATTTCACTGTAAGGTGAAGATTAGTAGCCTAGCATAGCCTTGTGGCTAGGGTGTTGGACTAGTATCCGAAAGGTTGCAAGATCGAAACCCCTAGCTGACAAGGTACAAATCTGTCGTTCTTCCCCTAAACAAGGCTGTTAACCCACTGTTCCTAGGCCTTCATTGAAAATAAGAATTTGTTCTTAACTGACTTGCCTAGTTAAATACATTTTTTAAAATGTCTACACCTGTTGTATTCAGCGCCTGTGACAAATACAGTTTGATTTGATATATACGTACGTACATTCTGTGTGCTACAGTAGAAACGACAACACGATACAGAAAATAAGGCACTTACTTTGATAGGAGATAGGAGTACTTTGACACATGTTCAAAGTTATTATTTGTAAGGAAAACAATGCAATAATGCGAGCGACAGCCAGAAAATTTGCCAGTTTGTGGAAAACTGTGCCAAAATGATGAAGGGCTCTCCTCGAAGTGGGAATTTTTGTTCTGCTCAGTAAAGCCTCAAACATAAATTGTCCACATCACTGAAATGGGCTACATCTATGTGAATTAATGAGGAGGCGGAACACACCTCAATTCAAACTGTTGTTAGAATATTGAACTTGTTGGAAAATAATTTTGAAATTGACAAGTTGAAACATAGCCTTATAGAAAGAGGAGGAATATAGCCTATTGATAATTAGCAGGCAGCGCATGTTAACTGTCCTGTTGCGTAATAATCACATTTTGGAACAGTGCGTGCATTCTGACATCACGTGCGTAAAACAACCCATTAGAGATATTTGGAACTCACATGTCAAAAAGTTAATAATAATTATAAGAATATGCTATCTTGGTAGGGCCTGCATCAATCAATGATGAACTAATGATATTCCTATGAAATAACTTTTCAAATGTCCTTTATACTGTAGCTGTAGTAAACAGATTTAGACTGATTTGGATGCATGAGGCACGTGTGTGAATCGCTGATGTATTGTTAAGAAAACTATCATTCAGTTGCTTAATATGCTGCTGCTTTATTTTGGCTGTTAGTAGCTGAATTATTCAAATTATTTTCATCAAACTCTGTGGAAAATGCATCAATTATGGAAATGGGATGTCCCTCAGTAATTTAAAGAGGAAACAGATTGATTGAAATGTCACAAACGACAAAGCAAAACAATTAAATGATACAATTACTTGTAATTTGAAATAAATCGAAGTACGAGTGGATGAAACACATATTTCTAATCATAAAAGATTTGTCTAAAATTATGCAAAATATTTACAGTCTGTTATCGCTACTAAACATGTGAGTTCACACAGTGAGTTCTCTACGCCCAAAGAAGTCATGGAGAAGGAGATGGACACCAGGGTTAAACGTAAGATACATGGTCTGATAAATCATTGTTTATTGCTGATTTGGCGACTTGAACTTCGTTGTTGAGAAAGATCCACCAATATTACATATACATTGTCCAAACTAATGGTATTGAACTACAACAAATATGGGTCATATCTCTATGTATAACAATGTTGACTTTTGCCCAGCAGTGTATAAAGTCTTCATTGTTTCTTTACATGGAATTAACTGGTAGGAAAAAGGAGGAGCACTGTATCTTCAGAAGAAAACAAGGAAACAAACAAACCAATGGATCAGCCACTAATATCCCACACATGAAACAACAGCTTGAGAGCTTTTGATAAGACATTGTAATGAAACCCAAGTAAATAACTTCTTTATGATAGGGGGCAGCATTTTCACTTTTGGATGAATTGCATGCCCATAGTGAACTGCCTCCTACTCTGTCCCAGATGCTAATATATGCATATTATTACTATTGGATATAAAACACTCTGAAGTTTCTAAAACGGTTTGAATGATGTCTGTGAGTATAACAGAACTCATGTGGCAGGCAAAAACCGGAGAAAAAATCCAAACAGGAAGTGAGAATTCTGAGACTGGTCAATATTCAACTCATTGCCGATTCAATTCCCTGTAAGATATGGATCTGTTTGCACTTCCTACGCCTTCCTCTAGATGTCAACAGTCTGCAGAATGTGGAATGAAGCCTGTAGTGTGATGTGGGGCCGGATGGGAGGTGTTTCAGTCATTGGTCTGGCAGAATGCCAGTTCCTGGTCATGCGCTTTCCTCATGATATCGCCTTGCGTTCCATAATTTCTACAGACATGAAGGAATGCTCCGGTTGGAACGTTATTGGATATATATGATAACAACATCCTGAAGATTGATTCTCTACTTAGTTTGACCAGTTTATTCGACCTGTTATATAACTTTTTGAAGTTTTCGTCCGAGTTTGCCTGCATCTGCGCGAGCGTTTGGACATGTGCACTAAACATGCTAGCAAAAATAGCTACTTAGACATAAGTAATGGACATTATCGAATAAAACAACAATTTATTGTGGAACTAGGATTCCTGGGAGTGCATTCTGATGAATATGATCAAAGGTAAGGGAATATTTATGATGTAATTTCATTTTTCTGTTGACTCCAACATGGCGGAGAAATTTTGTTTTTATCTGAGTGCCATCTCAGATTATTGCAAGGTCTGCTTTTTACGTAAAGTTTTTTTGAAATCTGACACAGCGGTTGCATAAAGAACAAGTGTTTCTTTAATTATATGTAAAACATGTAGCTTTCATCAAGGTTTATGATGAGTATTTCTGTTATTTGACGTGGCTCTCTGCAATTTCTCCGGATATTTTTGGAGGCATTTCTGAACATGGCGCCAATGTAAACATTGGGGGTTTGTGGATATAAATATGCACATTATCGAACAAAACATAAATGTATTGTGTAACATGATGTCCTATGAGTGTTATGTGATGAAGATCATCAAAGGTTAGTGATAAATTTTATCTCTATTTCTGCTTTTTGTGACTACTATCTTTTGCTGGGAAAATGGCTGTGTTTTTCTGTGGCTATGTACTGAGCTAACATAATTGTTTGGTGTGCTTTCCCCGTAAATCCTTTTTGAAAACAGACATGTTGGCTGGATTCACAACATGTGTAGCTTTAATTTGGTGTCTTTCATGTGTGATTTCATGAAAGATTGATTCTTATAGTAATATATTTGAATTTGGCGGGCTACATTTTTTCAGGCTTTTGGCCAAGTGGGACGCTAGTGTCAAAGTAGTTATTTGTTTCACAGACACCAAGCCTCTACTACCAGTGGACTAATCCACATTGTATTTATGTTGAATTTTTTTCTCTCTACCCCAGGGCGAATTGGAAATTCTTGCAAGAGCACAAGGGAGATTCCTAACTGTACTAGCGTATAAAGGAATGCAACAAATGTGTACAGACTTGAAGTATTGCCATTTTGAGGGTTTTGGTTTCTTTTGTAATTTCTCAAACACTAACCCAATGTTAATAGTTTTTTAAGGACCTGATTTATACTGATGTGCATGGGTGTCTTGCTTGATAGCATCCAGGCGGCAAATCTGAAATCTACTCAATGAGACAAGTTTTAAAAACAAATATGAACTACTTAAACCGACTGTTGCACAATTTGGATTACAAAGAAACGTAAAATGTTCAGTCCGTAATTGTCTTATTTCATGGACTTTAAAAAAAATATATTTTTTACTTTTCATGAGGTCTATGGGCCATTATGTTATATTATGTTATATTACATTTAGGTCTCCTTTCTAACATGGAATATTATTGAAAATGTACCATATTATCTTTAGATATCAGTTATCACTCTGTATATACTATATGTATGTTTACTTTTCACACACTTCAAGTAAAAGTACAATGCCGAACACAGAAGATCTAGTCATGGCCTGTTATCAGTTCTTAAAAGTGTGTTAAAAAAGTAAGATATTACTTATAGAAAGAGTACAACTTTGTTTTTAATGAGGTCCTTGACTTGTGCATGTTATTATTAATGTCAGATGTATGTGTTTGTAACGGTGTTCCTCCTCCTCTTCAACCGAAGAGGAGGAGTAGTGATTCGACCAAGGCGCAGCGGGTTGTGAATACATAATGATTTATTTACAAGACGAACTAAACACACGAAGAACACTTGATATATTACAAAACAAAACGATGTAGACAGACCTGGACGACGAACTTACATGAAACACGAAGAAATCACGAACAGGAAAAATGACTACACAAAATGACGAACGCACGAAACAGTCCCGTATGGTGTAATATAGACACAGACACAGGAGACAACCACCCACAACAAACAGTGTGAAAACACCTACCTTAATATGACTCTCAATTAGAGGAAACGCCAAACACCTGCCTCTAATTGAGAGCCATACCAGGCAACCCTTAAACAAACATAGAAACAGAAAACATAGACTGCCCACCCAAACTCACGTCCTGACCAACTAATACAAAACTAACAGAAACAGGTCAGGAACGTGACATAACCCCCCCCTTAAGGTGCAAACTCCGGGCACACCAGCACAAAGTTTAGGGGAGGGTCTGGGTGGGCATCTGACCACGGTGGTGGCTCAGGCTCTGGGCGAGGTCCCCACCCCACCATAGTCAATCCTAGCTTCCGTTTCCCCCTACTGAACACCCTCCTATTCCACCCACTTACTTTTAATGGTAACCTTACGATAAGAGGCAGCACCGTGACAAGGGGCAGCACCGGGATATAGAAATAGCTCAAGACAGAGAGGTAGGTCAGGATAGAGAGGTAGCTCAGGATAGAGGGGCAACTCCGGACAGAGAGACAGCTCTGGACTGAGGGGCAGTTCTGGATTAATGCCCGCTCTGGGCTGAGGGACAGCTCATGACTGGCTGACGGCTCTGGACGCTCATGGCTGGCTGACGGCTCTGGACGCTCATGGCTGGCTGACGGCTCTGGACGCTCATGGCTGGCTGACGGCTCTGGACGCTCATGGCTGGCTGACGGCTCTGGACGCTCATGGCTGGCTGACGGCTCTGGACGCTCATGGCTGGCTGACGGCTCTGGCAGATCCTGTCTGGTTGGCGGCTCTGGCAGATCATGTCTGGTTTGCGGCTCTGGCAGATCCTGTCTGGTTGGCGGCTCTGGCAGATCCTGTCTGGTTGGCGGCTCTGGTAGATCCTGACTGACGAGTGGCTCTAGCGGCTCCTGACTGACTAACGGCTCTGACGGCTCGGGACAGACGGGCGGCTCTAATGGCTCGGGACAGACGGATGGCTCAGACGGCGCTGGGGAGATGGATGGCTCAGACGGCGCTGGGGAGACGGATGGCTCAGACGGCGCTGGGGAGACGGATGGCTCAGATGGCGCTGCGGAGACGGATGGCTCAGACTGATCCTGTCTAGCGGAAGGCTTTGGCTGCTCCTGTCTGGTGGAAGGCTCTAGCGGCTCCTGTCTGGCGGAAGGCTCTAGCGGCTCCAGTCTGGCAGAAGGCTCTGTAGGCTCATGGCAGACGGGCGGCTTTGCAGGCTCATGGCAGACGGGCGGCTTTGAATGCTCAATACAGACGAGCAGTTCATGCGGCGCTTGGCAGACGGACAGTTCAGGCGCCATTGGGCAGACGGCAGACTCTGGCCGGCTGAGACGCACTGTAGGCCTGGTGCGTGGTGCCGGAACTGGAGGCACCGGACTGGACACACGCACTTCAAGCCTAGTGCGGGGAGCAGGGACAGGGCACACTGGACTTTCAAAGCGTACTATTTGCCTGGTGCGTGGTACCGGCACTGGTGGCACCGGGCTGAGTGCACGCACATCAGGATGAGTACGGGGAGAAGGAACAGTGTGTACAGGGCTCTGGAGACGCACAGGTGGCTTAGTGCGTGGTGCCGGAACTGGAGGCACTGGGCTGGAGACACGCACCATAGGGAGAGCGCGTGGAGGAGGAACTGGGCTCTGGAAACGCACTGGAAGCCTGGTGCGTGGTGTAGGCACTGGTGGTACTGGGCTGGGGCGGGGAGGTAGTGCCGGAAATACCAGACCGTGCAAGCCTACTGGCTCCCTTGAGCATTGAGCCTGCCCAACCTTACCTGGTTGAATGCTCCCCGTAGCCCGCCCAGTGCGGGGAGGTGGAATAACCCGCACCGGGCTATGTAGGCGAACCGGGGACACCATGCGTAAAGCTGGTGCCATGTAAGCCGGCCCAAGGAGACGTACTGGTGGCCAGATATGTAGAGCCGGCTTCATGGCACTTGGCTCAATGCTCAATCTAGCCCTACCAGTGTGTGGAGGTGGAATAACCCGCACTGGGCTATGCACACGTACAGGAGACACCGTGCGCTCCACTGCGTAACACGGTGTCTGCCCGTACTCCCGCTCTCCACGGTTAGCCTGGGAAGTGGGCGCAGGTCTCCTACCTGCCCTTGACCCACTACCTCTTAGCCCCCCCCCAAGAAATGTTTGGGTACTACTCACGGGCTTTTCGGGCTTCCGTGCTAGACGCGTCCCCTCATAACGCCGGTTCCCTTCTCCGGTTCCCTCTGCTCTCATCAGTGCCTCCAGCTGTTCCCATGGGAGGCGATCCCTTCCAGCCAGGATCTCCTCCCATGTGTAGCAACCTTTACTGTCCAAAACATCCTCCCATGTCCATTCCTCCTTCTTGCGCTGTCCCTTCCTCCCGTTACACCGCTGCTTGGTTCTGGTTATTTGGTGGGTGGTTCTGTAACGGTGTTCCTCCTCCTCTTCAACCGAAGAGGAGGAGTAGTGATTCGACCAAGGCGCAGCGGGTTGTGAATACATAATGATTTATTTACAAGACGAACTAAACACACGAAGAACACTTGATATATTACAAAACAAAACGATGTAGACAGACACAGGAGACAACCACCCACAACAAACAGTGTGAAAACACCTACCTTAACCTGTTGAGGATGGGGGCGCTGTTGTGACTATTTATGCTAATCATGTAATTTTTGAAACGGATTCCCACAAAATCCTTGATCGTACAATATGCATATTATTATTATTATTGGATAGAAAACAGTCTATAGTTTCTATAGGAGTTGAAATTTTGTCTCTAAGTGGAACAGAGCCCATTCTACAGCAATTTCCCTGACATGGAGTCAGATTTCAGAAATTTTGGCCCCTGATCTGGAGTCAGTTAAAAGGGCACTGTTATTGCTATGAGTATACGGACACTGCTTACGTCTTCCCCTGGATGCCTTTACGTGATGACGATTTGAATGGGGTCGATTGCGCGTTCACAGGCACTACAAATTAAAAAACCCTGAGGCTAGTCACTCTTTTGGAGATGCGTCATGCGCCTAGAGGACACCGACCCGCACCTGTTCCAAGCATTAGTGGAGGGAGTAATATTACTCGGGTCATGTTTCTACTCGTTATGGGAGTTAAAAACATCATAAGGTAGTTAATTTAAAGCGTTTTATAGCAATTTATATCCGTTTAGTGCGATTTTGGGACATTTATTTCTGAAACGCTGTGAATTGCTGGGCACGCTTCCAGTTCATCCCGAACGCAGTTGGCATTTCCACATGGCAAGAGGACAGCTTTCCACCAAAAGACGATTGGACCCAAGAAAGGATCCTTTGCCCAAGATACTGATGGAAGAACAGCTCAAAGTAGGACATTTTTATTATGATAAATCGTGTTTCTGTCGAAAAATGTTAGTGGCTTAGGACGCCATGTTTTTTGACGTAGCTTCGCTTGGCGCAAACTGTATTGAAAAGTAAGGATAATTAAAAAAATGTAATTCCGCGATTGTATTAAGAATTAAATTGTCTATCAATCCCTGTCCACCCTATATTTTTTAGTCACGTTTATGAGTATTTATGTATAAGAGTAGTGTCACGTTCCTGACCTATTTATGTTAGTTTTGTGTGTTAGTTGGTCAGGGCGTGAGGTTGGGTGGGCATTCTATGTTATCTGTTTCTATGTTGGTTTCGGTTTGCCTGG
The DNA here is from genome assembly GCF_029448725.1 of Salvelinus fontinalis. Classification (NCBI taxonomy): domain Eukaryota; kingdom Metazoa; phylum Chordata; class Actinopteri; order Salmoniformes; family Salmonidae; genus Salvelinus; species Salvelinus fontinalis. Next base: position 15,975,828 of record NC_074704.1, on the reverse strand, counting down.
TATGGCTCTTGATTAGAGGCAGGTGGTTTGCGTTTGCCTCTAATTAAGAGTCATATTTAGGTAGGGCATTCTCACTGTTTGTTTGTGGGTGATTGTCTCCTGTGTTTGTGTCTGCGCACCACACGGGATTGTTTCGGTTGTATTTCGTTTTGATGTAGTCTGTTTCCTGCTCGTGTGTTCTTCCTGTCGTTATGTAAGTTCCATGTTCAGGTTTCGTCTACGTTGTCCGTTTGTTATTTTGTATCATTTCTAAAGTATAGTTCGTGTCAGTGTTCGTTTTGTTAAATAAATTCATTATGTCATCACACCTCGCTGCGCATTGGTCTACCGATCCTTCTCTCCTCACCTCATCCGAGGATGAGGAGAGCAACACCCGTTACAGAATCACCCACCCGAGGACCAAGCGGCGGGGGAGAGCTCAACAGAGCAATCAGGACTCGTGGACTTGGGAACAGATCTTGGAAGGAAAAGGACACTGGGCGCACATTGGGGAATATCGCCGCGCTCGTGAGGAGATGGAGGCAGCGAGAGCCCAACAGCGGTGGTATGAGGAGGCAGCAAGGAGACGTGGCTGGAAGCCCGAAAAGCCATGGGAACAGGTGGAGGCACTGAGGAGAGCAGAGGCTACCGGAGAGAGGAACCGGAGCTATGAGGGAACGCGTCTGGCACGGAAGCCGAAAAAGCCCGTAAGTAATTCCCAAAAATTTCTTGGGGGGGGGCTAGGAGATAGTGGGCCAAGGGCAGGTAGGAGACCTGCGCCCACTTCCCAGGCTTACCGTGGAGAGCGGGAGTACGGGCAGGCGCCGTGTTACGCAGTAGAGCGCACGGTGTCTCCTGTACGAGTGCATAGCCCGGTGCGGGTTATTCCACCTCCCCGCACTGGGAGGGCTAGATTGGGTATTGAGCCAGGTGTCATGAGGCCGGCTCAACGCGTCTGGTCTCCAGTGCGTCTCCTCGGGCCGGCATACATGGCACCGGCCTTACGCATGGTTTCTCCGGTTCGCCTACATAGGCCGGTGCGGGTTATTCCACCTCCCCGCACTGGTTGGGCAACCGGGAGCATTCAACCAGGTAAGGTCGGGCAGGCTCAATGCTCAAGAGAGCCAGTACGCCTCCACGGTCCGGTATTTCCGGCACCACCTCCCCGCCCCAGCCTAGTACCTACAGTGTATACACTACGCACTAGGCTACCAGTGCGTATCCTGAGCCCTGTTCCTCCTCCACGCACTCTCCCTGTAGTGCGTGTATCTAGCCCGGTGCCTCCAGTTCCGTCCCCACGCACTAAGCTACCAGTGCGTCTCCAGAGCCCTGAACCCACTGTATCTTCTCCCCCTACTAATCCTGATGTGCTTGTCCTCAGCCCGGCGTCACCAGTGCCGGTACCACGCATCAGGGATAGAGTAGGCTTTGAGAATACAGTGTGCCCTGTCCCTGCTCCCCGCACTAGTAGGAAGGTGCTTGTCATTAGCACGGTGCCTCCAGTTCCGGCACCACGCACCAGGTCTACAGTGCGCCATATCCGGCCAGAGCCATCCGTCTCCCCAGCGCCATCTGAGCCATCCGTCTCCCCAGCGCCATCTGAGCCATCCGTCTCCCCAGCGCCATCTGAGCCATCTGTCTCCCCAGCGCCATCTGAGCCATCCGTCTCCCCAGCGCCATCTGAGCCATCCGTCTGCCAGGAGCCTGCAAAGCCGCCCGTCTGCCATGAGCCTGCAAAGCCGCCCGTCTGCCATGAGCCTACAGAGCCGTCAGCCAGACAGGAGCCGCTAGAGCCGTCAGCCAGACAGGAGCCGCTAGAGCCGTCAGCCAGACAGGATCTGCCAGAGCCGCCAACCAGACAGGATCTGCCAGAGCCGCCAACCAGACAGGATCTGCCAGAGCCGCCAACCAGACAGGATCTGCCAGAGCTGCCAACCAGACAGGATCTGCCAGAGCCGCCAACCAGACAGGATCTGCCAGAGCCGCCAGCGAGCCATGAGCAGCCAGAGCCGCCAGTGAGCCATGAGCAGCCAGAGCCGTCAGAGAGCCATGAGCAGCCAGAGCCGTCAGAGCGCCATGAGCAGCCAGAGCCGTCAGAGCGCCATGAGCGTCGAGAGCCGTCAGAGCGCCATGAGCGTCGAGAGCCGTCAGCCTGCCATGAGCGTCGAGAGCCGTCAGCCTGCCATGAGCGTCGAGAGCCGTCAGCCTGCCATGAGCGTCGAGAGCCGTCAGCCTGCCATGAGCGTCGAGAGCCGTCAGCCTGCCATGAGCGTCGAGAGCTGTCAGCCTGCCATGAGCGTCGAGAGCCGTCAGCCAGCCATGAGCATCGAGAGTCGTCAGTCAGCCATGAGCTGCCCTTCAGCCTGAAAAGGCTGGATACCCAGAACTGCCCATCAGTCCAGAGCTGTCTCTCTGTCCGGAGCTGCCTTTCAGTCCGGAGTTGCCCCTCTATCCTAATCTCCCTCTCTATCTTCATCTATCTCTATAGTCTTATCTATCCCTCTATCTTGATTTATCTCTCTGTCCCGGTGTTATCCTTATTAAATATATTATTAAGAGAATTGTGTGGGGGAAAAAAGAGGGTGGACATTCTTGGAGGGAGGAAGTTAGGATGGATTATGGTGGGGTGGGAACCGCGCCCGGAGCCTGAGCCACCACCGTGGTTAGATGCCCACCCAGACCCTCCCCTAGACTTTGTGCTGGTGCGTCCGGAGTTCGCACCTTGTGGGGGGGGTACTGTCACGTTCCTGACCTATTTATGTTAGTTTTGTGTGTTAGTTGGTCAGGACGTGAGGTTGGGTGGGCATTCTATGTTATCTGTTTCTATGTTGGTTTCGGTTTGCCTGGTATGGCTCTTGATTAGAGGCAGGTGGTTTGCGTTTGCCTCTAATTAAGAGTCATATTTAGGTAGGGCATTCTCACTGTTTGTTTGTGGGTGATTGTCTCCTGTGTTTGTGTCTGCGCACCACACGGGATTGTTTCGGTTGTATTTCGTTTTGATGTAGTCTGTTTCCTGCTCGTGTGTTCTTCCTGTCGTTATGTAAGTTCCATGTTCAGGTTTCGTCTACGTTGTCCGTTTGTTATTTTGTATCATTTCTAAAGTATAGTTCGTGTCAGTGTTCGTTTTGTTAAATAAATTCATTATGTCATCACACCTCGCTGCGCATTGGTCTACCGATCCTTCTCTCCTCACCTCATCCGAGGATGAGGAGAGCAACACCCGTTACAAGTAGATCACTGTTTAAGTGGCGCATGGACATTTTCTCACCAGCTTGGCTACATTTCACATTGTCTAACCATGATTTTGGTGGCTAAATAGAAACATTTTCGATCAAACTATATATGGATTGTGTAATATGATGTTACAGGAGTGTCATCTGAAGAATTCTGAGAAGGTTAGTGAAAGAATTAATATATTTTTGGCGATGTTGACGTTATCGCTCACTTTGGCTAGAATCAATGCTGGGCTGCTATGTGCTATGTGCTATGCTAATATAACGATTTATTGTGTTTTCGCTGTAAGACACTTAGAAAATCTGAAATATTGTCTGTATTCACAGGATCTGTGTCTTTCGATTAGTGTATGCTGTGTATTTTTACGAAATGTTTGATGATTAGTAAGTAGGTAAACACGTTGCTCAATGTAGTTTTTCTAGTCCATTTGTGACGGTGGGTGCAATTGTAACCTATGCCATCTACCTGAAATATGCACTTTTTTCTAACAAAACCTATCCCATACCATAAATATGTTATCAGACTGTCATCTGATGAGTTTTTTTCTTGGTTAGGGGCTAGAAATATCTTAGTTTAGCCGAATTGGTGATAGCTACTGGTGTTGGTGGACAAATAAAAGATGGTGGATTATGCTAATGTGTTTTTAGGTAATAGATGTACATCTTTACATATTGTGTCTTCCCTGTAAAACATTTTAAAAATCGGACATGTTGGCTGGATTCACAAGATCTGTGTCTTTCATTAGCTGTATTGGACTTTATTGTGTGAAAGTTAAATATTTAAAAAATATATTTTTTTTGAATTTCGCGGCACTGGTTTTTCAGTGGGGGTGGGGGGGGAGTGCCGCTAGCGGCACCCTTATCCTAGACAGGTTAATATGACTCTCAATTAGAGGAAACGCCAAACACCTGCCTCTAATTGAGAGCCATACCAGGCAACCCTTAAACAAACATAGAAACAGAAAACATAGACTGCCCACCCAAACTCACGTCCTGACCAACTAATACAAAACTAACAGAAACAGGTCAGGAACGTGACAGTGTTGTAGATAAGCAAGTGTTGTAAATAGTTATTTTACATTCATTAAAAGAGCTTAGCCATTTTTACAGAGTATATATAGAGACTCGCATATTCTTCATTTAGTTAATTTATGGCTATACAATGTATATGTCTTGTACAAAGGGTTTAACTGTTTAACTGTTAAGAAGGGCATCATTTTTTAAAATATCAAACCAGGTTAACACAACGCCACCCCTGCTTGAAATGAAATAAAACATATAATTGGTGGGCATTTTTACAATGGTTAAACTACTTGAAGCAGACAACACTAGCCATAAACAGCATGGGATTATTTCTAATGTTTGCCCTTTGAATGTAATGAGAAAAGTGGAATCAACCATTTATGATCCGTGGATATAATTTGTGTCTGAATCATCAAGATGATCACAGTGTAGATCAATAGAAATGTCAAACACACAAACAGTGTGGGGATGGTGGAAGAACATGCCATGTCAAATTACTGATGAGTATATTGTACAAGGCCCATCAACGTGACAGGGCCAAGGAGGTTGGGAGTATTTTGCAGTGATATGGTTCATGTTTTATCTCTGTAAAGCATATCAACTCTCACAGAGTTTCATGGTAATCTCCTCAAACATTATCTCTCAAACAATATTTCCATACAAGAAGGGAACAAAACAACTTTGTGTTGACTTTCCACTCATCTGATAAGGTGTCTGGAGTAAAAACTACACAATACAATAATTTTAAACCACCATCCCATCCATATGAGTCTTATCAAATTATCCCACTATCAACACATTTCCTCAGCTTCATTTAGAAGTTAGAAACCAACTGTTGAGTCAAGTTCCACCTTTGAACGGTTGAATTCCCTAACGTGGTGAAATACACACAATAGTGTACATGCTAGCAAGTAGCTAGTTTCCTCCACTACACTGCTGTGCACTGCAGTCCTCCGAAAGCTGTCATCAGCAGGATTAGGAGCAGGAGCTCCAGTCAGCCAGTCAGCGGCTTGAAGGCACGGACAGGTCCCCTGGAAGCAGGTGTAGCCAGTCTGGCTGTAAGCGGAGATGGATGGATGGTTAAGCACCGAATGCACCATGCCGAGCTATCCCACAATGCCGTGCCTGGAGTCAGCATGTAACGACACATAGGAGAGTGAGAGGAGAGAAGGACGGAGATGTTTCGAGAATGTTTCAGAAGTGTATTTTCAGTCACAGGAAAATGTGTTTTCCATGGTAGTGTACATAAGTGTGTGTTCAGCAGTAAAGGAAAGAGGTGGAGCTTCTGTATCTGTAGTCCCTTGTTACATTGTAACAAGAGTGGTGCTACATTCTATGGAGCCATCTGTTGCTGTAGTGTCAACTAACGTTGTTATGATGCATGAAACTCCATCCACAGAGGGTGTTTTTTTCCGCTCTGGTTCCGTTCTTCCTGACACAACATATCAAAGCAATGCTTTGTTTTGTTGAATGATAATTGCATTATCCTTACTCATCTCACTGTCCCTATTTGGATTGTTGTTGACAACTCATTTTGATGTTCTCAATGTCACGCTGGCTTTGTTCAAATACTTATTAAAAGAAAGATGAAAGTAGTGACAGACAACGGGAACATTAAATTGTTTTTTCTTTGTGTCGTCTCTGCCACCACCAGTTCCTAAGGCGACTCCTCCACTGCCTCCACTGCCAGGCAAAGTTGAACTAGCTTAGAGTTCATCCACATGTACACTACCGTTCAAAGGTTTGGGGTCACATAGAAATGTCCTTATTTTTGAAAGAAAAGCACATTTTTTGTCCATTAAAATAACATCAAATTGATCAGAAATACAGTGTAGACATTGTTAATGTTGTAAATGACTATTGTGACTGATTTTTAATGGAATATCAAAATTGAAGTACAGAGGCCCATTATCAGCAGCCATCACTCCTGCGTTCCAATGGCACGTTGTGTTAGCTAATCGATCATTAGAAAACCATTTTGTAATTATGTTAGCACAGCTGAAAACTGTTGTTATGATTAAAGAAGCAATAAAACTGGCCTTCTTTAGACTAGCTGAGTATCTGAGCGTCAGCATTTGTGGGTTCGATTACAGGCTCAAAATGGCTAGAAACAAAGAACTTTCTTCTGAAACTCATCAGTCTATTCTTGTTCTGAGAAACGAAGGCTATTCCATGCGAGAAATTGCCAAGAAACTGGAGATATTGTTTGACATGTTTCTACAAACTGTAATGGAACTTTTTTGACTTTTCGTATGGACTTAGTGCCTGCGCATTGTGCATTTGGATTACAGGACTAAATGCGTGAACAAAAATTAGGTATTTGGACATAAAGATTAACTTTATCGAACAAAATTAACATTTGTTGTCTAACATGGAGACCTGGGAGTGCCATCGGATGAAGATCATCAAATGTAAGTGATTAATTTGAAAGCTATTTCTGACTTTTGTGACACTTCTCCTTGGCTGGAAAATGGCTGTATGGTTTTCTGTGGCTATTCGCTGACCTAACATAATCGCATGGTGTGCTTTTGCCTTTTTGAAATCTGACACAGCGGTTGCATTAAGGAGAAGTTTATCTTTAATTGTATGTTAAACACTTGTATCTTAGATCAATGTTTATGATGAGTATTTCTGTAATTTGATGTGGCTCTCTGCATTTTCACCGAATGTTTGTTTGAGACAATGCATTTTTAAACATAACGCGCCAATTTCAAATTAGGTTTTTGGACATAAAGATGAACTTTATCGAACAAAACACACATTTATTGTCTAACATGGAGTGCTGGGAGTGTAATCTGATGAAGATCATCAAAGGTTAGTGATGATTCATTTAATTGATTCATTTAATTGCTAATCCCTCTCCTTGAGGGTTGTATGGTTTTCCGTGACTAGGCGCTGACCTAACATAATCGCATGGTGTGCTTTCGCAGTAAAGCCTTTTTGAAATTGGACACTGTGGTTGGATTTACAAGACGTTTATCTTTAAAATGGTGTATAATACTTGTATGTTTGATGAATTTTAATTATGGGATTTCAGTTCTTTTGAATTTGGCGCCCTGCATTTTCACTGGCTGTTGTCGAGGTGGGACACTACAGTTCCACTTGTACCAGAGAGGTTAACCAGGTAGTCCAGTTGAGAACAAGTTCTCATTTACAACTGTGACCTGGCCAAGATAAAGCAAAGCAGTGAGACACAAACAACAACACAGAGTTACACATGGAAAAAACAAACGTACAGTCAATAACACAATAGAAAAGTCTATATACAGTGTGTGCAAATGAGGTAAGATTAGGGAGGTAAGGCACTAAATAGGCCGTAGTGGCGAAGTAATTACAATTGATTACAATTAAACACTGGAGTGATAGATTTGCAGAAGATAAATGTGCAAGTAGAGATACTGGGGTGCAAAGGAGCAAAATATATATATAATAATAACTCTGCCTAAAAGGCCAGCATCCCGGAGTCGCCTCTTCACTGTTGATGTTGAGACTGGTGTTTTGCGGGCACTATTTAATGTAGCTGCCAGTTGAGGACTGTGAGGCGTGATGGTTGAGGATAATGGCCCTCTGTACGCCTATGTAGATATTCCATTTGAAAAAATCTGCCGTTTTCAGCTACAATAGTCATTTACAACATTAACAATGTCAACACTGTATTTCTGATCATCAATTCAATGTTATTTTAATGGACCAAAACCATGGGGGAAATTTCCTGAATCTCCTCATTGACTCGGAATTAGTATTTAGCAGTCACTTCTTAAAAGTTGAAAAGGGACAACTTCTAAATGTTATGTAGCGAAAACAGCCCACATATATGCAAATCGGACTTTAGGACCCATATTGTGGGCCTGTTACAATACATCGATCATGACGGATTTGACTATCTACTTTGTTAGGTCAGATTTGTTGAATGTGCGCCAATCCCCACGGTCTGCGTTCCATTGACCTCTTTACCACATGTATTATGATTCTAAGGGCAGACCATTGTAATACTCTTCATTGCACAAATCCTACAAATGCATGCATCAGTATTTAGATGGCTTTCTTTCGTTGATCCCTATTTTATGAACCTGTATTCTAGTCTGTCGACAAAATTCTAATTAAAGGTGCACTGTATTTAAAGGAATGGCTTCAGATAAATGTACTGAAAATCCTATTGAATAAAAACTGCACAAGAAAATCTGTTCAGCAAGTGGTACGTTTTTCAGTGGTGGAATTACATTTATTCAACACATGCAAGAGAACCACCCTGTTACACACCTTCATAAGGTAAGTCAATACCAGCTACTGAGAAGTGCATAGGAAAGGCGTGATTTCCTAAGTCGGAATCGGGCCCTAAGTGACAACTGATGATGTAAAAAGGGATTTACAAAATACATTTGATTGATTGAGCGATGCGTGTTAAAATGATGCTATGCAGGTCATTATGTCTTCATAACATTTGTCCAAGTGTTGCAGTGTTAAAACAAGTGTTGAGAAAATACAGTGCTAAAATGTGTCAAAAGTATTGGGGGAAAAGTTTTTAAAAAGCCCAATTTCAGCACATACCTTTACTCAAAGTCTAGCAACTCCAGTTTCTCCTAATTCATAAGCAATGAAGTCACTAAGGAGCTAGCAAACATCATCACTGTGGACCGTCTGACAGCTTGTCGTAACTAAACAAACCTTGATACATTACTTCTGCTTCAGCCAGTTACAGAAGCTACAGCCAGGAGCTGTCCCAAGCACCAATACTGCAGATCAGAATCAGCCATCACTTACTTACACTGCTGCAGGCATTTAGACAGTGCACTGCTATGGGACATGGAAGAATAATGTACTGCTGTATTCCTGTCTGTCACAATGTTACTGTGTGGAGAATACATTATCTACAGCTGTTAGGGAGATATGTGTGTGTGTGTGTCTCTAGTGATGGGCATGTCATTAGCAAATAGCAGCTTTACAACAGTTGATGTAAAATACTTATGGTAAATGCAAAAGCTGCAAGACAAAGGTTGGGCATAAATATTGTCAATGTGATTAATGTGATAGTGTGTGAATTGCTGTCACCTATACTTCTTCACAAATGATGAAGGTAGTTGTTTGTATTACAGGGTAATCTTCTGATAATGCAGTCATGCTATACAGTACGTTCCTGTTAATGCTACTGTAGTTTGTAACTGTAAATACTATACTGTATCTTGTGATTGTAGATACTATATGTCACGATCTTGGAAATGAGCGGACCAAGGCGTAGCGTGAGTATAGTTCCACATATTTATTTAAGTGAAAATAACAAAACCTACAAAGACCGTGAGGACGTAGTGCCCAAACACAATAACAAACAATCAATATCCCACAAAACACAGGTGGGGAAATAGCTACCTAAATATGATCCCCAATCAGAGGCAACGATAAACATCTGCCTCTAATTGAGAACCACATTAGCACCAACATAGAAATAGATATACTAGATCACCCCCTAGTCACGCCCTGACCATAGATAGCCCTTGGTTCTCTATGGTGTAGTAGGTCAGGGCGTGACACTATACTGTATCTTGTTATTGTAGATACTGTACTGTATCTTGTTATTTTAGAGATGTTATATTTCTTTAGAATATTTTCTGTACTTTACTATGGTTGCGAAGTTGCTGCGTGCCTCCTTCCTGAATCCATGTAATAGGTATACCTATGAGGCACTGGTTTAATTATAACTATGGTGACAGGATGACTTCACGGTATCATGGCATGCCACCTCCCCTTCTGATCTGCTCCCTTGTTATTCTTTGGAAACTGACAGGTAAATTGTCTCTAATTTGACATCCGCACCGTGTGACACCCGCTACCACTCGAACATCAACAATGAGCGTCGTCTAAGTGGCCACGTTTTTTTTGTATTATCCTCGAGCCGCCTGTAGCTGAAGAAGCGGTGAAGAATTGATTGGAGGCAGAATATTTACGCTTGATCAAATACCCTTGTCAAGAAATATGGCAAGCATTGTCATCTCCAAAGCCACCGTCCCCTCAAGGGATTGGCACTTCACCAGACTATAAAACTACTCTGTCACTTAATAGTGAATAAAGGCTCGTCATCGATTACAGTTTATTTCACTTTTTCAGTTTTCTGGTGTAGTTGGCAGATGGGCCAACTTAGACATGAAATGAATACCGCTGAACGGCAAATCCTGGCATTAACAAGGGCCATTTGTCTTGACTCGCGAGGGGAAAGCCTTCTGAGCAGTCTCATTATACCTAGGGTTGGATTAGTCTTGGGGCCTGTTTCTCCATTTTACCTTGGGACCCCATCACAATGTATTACAGGTCTATTAGGCTGCGTTTACACAGGCAGACAGATTCTGATCTTGTTTCCACTAATTGGTCTTTTGACCAATCATATCAGCTCTAAAAAAGAAAAGATCTGATGTGATTGGTCAAAAGACCAATTAGTGGACAAAATCTCAGAATTGGGCTGCCTGTCTAAACACAGCCTAAAAGACCTGTAATACATTGTAATGGGGTCGATGGTTGCTGATAGACCTGTGGGTTGGGTAATAGAAGCTTGGAGCTAGGGTGCAGTGTATTTACACATTGGAAAATGAAAGCCAATTCTTCACATTTCACATCTCAGCTGTAAAGTGAATCCAACTCCAGATGATTGGGCCAAGGTTACATATATCTTTCACCTCATGATTTCAGCAATTTTTTCCATCTACGTAACATTGCAAAAATCAGAAACCTTCTGTCCAAAAATGATGTAAAAAAATACATTTGACTACTGCAATGCTCTACTTTCCAGCTACCAAGAGAAAGCACTAAATAAAACTTAATTTAGTGCTAAACACGGCTGCTAGAATCTTGACTACAACGACATTTTTTTATCATATTACTCCAGTGCTAGCCTCTCTACGCTGGCTTCCTGTTAAGGCTAGGGATTATTTCAAGGTTTTACTGCTAACCTACAAAGCATTACATGGACTTGCTCCTACCTATCTTTCCGATTTGGTCCTGCCGTACACACCTACACGTAAGCTACGGTCACAAGACGCAGGCCTCCTTATTGTCCCTAGAATTTCTTATTGTCCCTAGAAAGTCTTTATTGAAGACTCTACATCTCTTCAATAGGTCCTATGATTGAGTGTAGGCTGGCCCAAGGGTGTGAAGGTGAACGGAAAGGCAATGGAGTGACGAACTACCCTTGCTGTCTCTGCCTGGCTGGATCCCCTCTCTCCACTGGGATTCTTTGCCTCTAACCCTATTACGGGGCTGAGTCAAAGGCTTACTGGTGCTCTTCCATTTCGTCCCTAGGAGGGGTGCGTCATTTGAGTGGGTTGAATCACTGACGTGATCTTCCTGTCCGGGTTGGTGCCCCCCTCGGTTTCGTGCCGTGCGGGAGACCTTTGTGGGCTATGCTCGACCTTGTCTCAGTGTAGTAAGTTGGTGGTTTGAAGATATCCCTCTAGTGGTGTGGGGGCTGTGCTATGGCAAAGTGGGTGGGGTTAAATCCTGCCTGGTTGGCCCTGTCCGGGGTATCGTCGGACGAGACCACAGTGTCTCCTGACCCCTCTTCTCTTGGAGGACCTGAGCCTCAGGACTACCTGGCTTGATGACTCCTTTAAGTATGCTCTTTCTCTCTTTCTTTCTTTTCTCTCTCTTGGAGGACCTGAGCCCTAGGACCATGCCTCAGGACTACCTGGCCTGATGGCTCTTTGCTGTCCCCAGTCCAGCTGGTCGTGCTGCTGCTCCAGTTTCAACTGTTCTGCCTGCGGCTATGGACCCCTGACCTATTCACCGGACGTGCTACCTATTTTCGACTCTTATCTCTACTGCAAGTGCTGTCTCTAACGCTGAATAATCGGCTATGAAAAGCCAACTGCCATTTTCTCCTGAGGTGCTGACCTGTTGCACCCTCTACAACCCCTGTGATTATTATTATTTGACCCTGCTGGTCATCTATGAACGTTTGAACATCTTGGCCATGTACTGCTATAATCTCCCCCCGGTACGTGAAAGAAGAGGACTGGCCACCCCTCAGAGCCTGGATCCTCTCTAGGTTTCTTTCTAGGTTCCGGCCGTTCTAGGGAGTTTTTCCTAGCCACCGTGCTTCTACATCTGCATTTCTTACTGTTTGGGATTTTTAGGCTGGGATTCAGTACAGCACTTTGTGACATCGGCGGATGTAAGAAGCGCTTTACACTGTAAATATTTTTGATTGATCATGATCAACAGCACACTCCGGCAAGATGAGGAGGCGTGGTCTGTGCATATTTGTAAACAACAGCTGGTGCACAAAATCTAAGGAAGTCTCTAGATTTTGCTCGCCGGAAGTAGAGTATATTGTGATAAATTGCAGACCACACTACTTGCCTAGAGAGATTTCAGCTATACTTTTCGTGGCTGTTTATTTACCACCACAGACAGACGCTGGCACTAAGACTTCACTCAGTCAGCTGTATAAAGAAATAAGCAAACAGGAAACCACTCACCCAGAGGCGGCGCTCCTAGTGGCCGGAGAGTTTAATGCAGGGAAACTGAAATCAGATCTACCAAATTTCTATCAACATGTTAAATGTGTACCAGAGGGAATTTCTTTTTAGATCACCTGTACTCCACACACAGAGATGCGTACAAAGCTCTCCCTCGCTCTCCATTTGGTAAATCCGACCACAACTCTATCCTCCTGATTCCTGCTTACAAGCAAAAATGAAAGCAGGAAGCACCAGGGACTTGGTCTATAAAAAAGTTGTCAGGTGAAGCAGATCATAAACTGCAGGACTGTTTTGCTATCAAAGACTGGAACATGTTCCGGGATTCTTCCGATGGCATTGAGGAGTACACCACATTAGTCACTGGCTTTATCAATAAATGCATCGAAGACATCGTCCCCACAGTGACTGTACGTACATACCCCAACCAGAAGCCATGGAATACAGGCAACATACGCACTGAGCTAAAGGGTAGAGCTGTCGCTTTCAAGGTGCAGGACACTAACTCGGAAGCTTACAAGAAATCCTGGTATGCCCTGTGACGAACCATCAAACAGGCAAAGCGTCAATAAAGGGCTAAGATTGAATCATACTACACCGGCTCGAAACGCTCGTCTTATGTGGCAGGGCTTAAAAACTATTACAGACTACAAAGGGAAGCTCGCTTCGAGGCAAGCAACACTAAGGCAAGCATGAGAGCATCAGCTGTTCCGGATGACTGTGTGATCACGCTCTCCGTAGCCGACGTGAGTAAGACCTTTAATTCCGTCGATATATATCCAAAATATCTGAGGATAGCACCATAGTAAACAGAGAGAAGCATATTTCAACCCTGCAGGCGCGAAACAAAACGCAGAAATAAAAATATAATTCATGCCTTACCTTTGACGAGCTTCTGTTGTTGGCACTCCAATATAAACATCACAAATGGTCCTTTTGTTCGATTAATTCCGTCGATATACATCCAAAATATCAATTTATTTGGCGCGTTTGATCCAGAAAAACACTGGTTCCAAATCGTGAAACGTGACTACAAAATATCTCAAAAGTTACCTGTAAACCTTGCCAAAACATTTCAAAGTACTTTTGTAATACAACTTTAGGTATTTTTTAACATAAATAGGTTTGACTAGGTAGTTTACCCATCATCAGTTTGCAGACGACACAACAGTGGTAGGCCTGATCATCGACAATGACGAGACACCTTATAGGGAGGAGGTCAGAGACCTGGCCGGGTGGTTCCAGCATAACAACCTATCCCTCAACGTAACCAAGACTAAGGAGATGATTGTGGACTACAGGAAAAGGAGGACTAAGCACGCCCCCATTCTCATCGGCGGGGCTGTAGTGGAGCAGGTTGAGAGCTTCAAAAAGATTTGGCATGGGTCCTGAGATCCTCAAAAGGTTCTACAGCTGCAACATTGAGAGCATCCTGACTGGTTTCATCACTGCCTGGTACGGCAATTGCTCGGCCTCTGACCCCAAAGCACTACAGAGGGTAGTGTGTATGGCCCAGTACATCACTGGGGCTAAGCTGCCTGCCATCCAGGACCTCTATACCAGGCGGTGTCAGAGGAAGGCCCTAAAAATTGTCAAAGACCCCAGCCACCCCAGTCACAGACTGTTCTCTCTACTACCGCATGGCAAGTGGTACCGGAGTGCCAAGTCTAGAACAAAAAGGCTTCTCAACAGTTTTTACCCCCAAGCCATAAGACTCCTGAACAGGTAATCAAATGGCTACCTGGACTATTTGCATTGTGTGCCCCCTCCCCAACCCCTCTTTTTACGCTGCTGCTACTCTCTGTTTATCATAAACGCAGAGTCACTTTAACTATACATTCATGTGCATACTACCTCAATTGGACCGATCAACCAGTGCTCCTGCATATTGGCTAACCAGGCTATCTGCATTGTGTCCCTCCACCCACCACCTCCTCTTTTACGCTACTGCTACTCTCTGTTCATCATATATGCATAGTCACTTTAACCATATCTACATGTACATACTACCTCAATCAGCCTGACTAACCGGTGTCTGTATGTAGCCTCGCTACTTTTATAGCCTCGCTACTCTATATAGCCTGTCTTTTTACTGTTGTTTTATTTCTTTACTTACCTATTGTTCAGCTAATACCTTTTTTGCACTATTGGTTAGAGCCTGTAAGTAAGCATTTCACTGTAAGGTCTACATCTGTTGTATTCGGTGCACGTGACAAATAAACTTTGATTTCATTTTATTTTATTAACATCATATTTTGTTGAATTACTAGACCAATGTATTCAAACATGCATAGTGCCTTAAGAAAGTATTCACACCAATTTACTTTTTCCAAATCTTGTTTTGTTACAGCCTGAATTTAAAATGGATTTAATACTCCATAATGTCAAAATTGGAATGGTTTATCCATTTTTATTTATTATTAATTACAAATGAAAAGCTGAAAGTCAATAAGTATTCAACCCTGTCACATCCTTATCTGTTTCACCTGTCTCGTGCTTGTCTCCACCCCCACCAGGTGTCTCCCATTTCCCCCCTTCATCCCCTGTCTATTTATACCTATGTTTTCTGTTTGTTTGTTGCCAGTTCGTCTTATCCTATCAAGTCGTGCCAGCAGTTTTCTCCCTGTTTTTCCTCTTTCTGGTTTTTGTTCTAGTCTCCCCAGTTACGACCTGTTTTGCCTGTACTGAGACTGGCTGCTGTCTACGTCTGTCAACTATTACCAGGATTACGAACCCTTGCCTGTCTGTGACCTGGCTTTTGCCACCCCTTTATATTCAATAAACCTCTGAGACTTGAACCATCTACCTCACGTGTCTGCATCTGGGTCTCTTAACAAGTCACATATGTTGCATGGAATAATAGTGTTTATTATTATTATTAATAACGTTATTTTTTATGACTACCTCATCTCTGTACCCCACATATACAATTTTGTGTGGTACGTCATTTGAGCAGTGAATTTGGGAAGCAAGTAAAGGGATTGAATTTAATAATAAATAGAACATGGAACAAAACAAGAAACACGAGTAGCGTACAGACATGAAACACAGGAACAGAAACAATAACCACGAAAGGGAGTGACAGATATAGGGGAAATAATCAGGAAGGTGATGGAGTCCAGGTTTCTCATGAAACACAGGTGCGCGTAATGATGGTGACAGGTGTGCGGAATGTGTAAACTGGCGTCAACGAGCGCCGGAAAGTAGGAGCATGAGTAGACGTGACAGTACCCCCTCCATGACGCACAGCTCCAGCCACAGGACACCGACAAGAGGGACGGTCTGGAGGACCAGGAACAGGCCTGTCGATTCTGCTGAGGTGCGGGAACCTGGAGAGCTGGCTGAGGAGCGGGAGACTGATGACCCGGCTGAGGCATGGGAGCCTGACGAGTCGGCTGAGGCATCCACGGTAGCTTTGGCAATGGAAGCCTGATAAGCCAACCGAGGCCTGAGAACCTGTCGAGCCAGCTGAGGCTTGAAAGCTTGACGAGCCAGCTGAGGCATCCCCGAGTGCAAGAGAGGACGAGCGGAAGCAGAATTTCAAATACAGATTTAACCACAAAGACCGGGGAGGTTTTCAAAAGCCTCAGCAAAAAACGGCACCTACAGTATTGGTAGATGGGTAAAAATAAATCTGACACTGAATATCCCTTTGAGCATGTTGAAGTTATTAATTACACTTTGGAGGGTCTATCAATACACACAGTCACTACAAAGATACAGGTATCCTTCCTAACTCATTTGCCGGAGAAGAAGGAAACAGCTCAGCGATTTCACCATGAGGCCAATGGTGACTTTGAATCAGTATAATGGCTGTGGTGGAGAAAACTGAGGATGGATCAACAACGTTGTAGTTTCTTGACAATACTAACCTAATTGACAGTGTGAAGAGATGGAATCCTGTTTGCAACAAGGCACTGAAGTAATACTGTGGCAATGCAATTGCCTTTTTCTTCCTAAATACAACACTTTATGTTTTGGGCAAATCCAATATAACACATTACTGAGTACCACTCTCCATATTCTCTACGCAGACAACACCATTCTGTATACTTCTGGCCCTTTTTTTGGACAGTGTGTTAACTAACCTCCAGACGAGCTTCATTGCCATACACTCTTCTTCCGTCGACTCCAACTGCTCTTAAATGCAAGTAAAACTAAATGCATGCTCTTCAACCGATCGCTGCCTGCACCTGCCCGCCCGTCCAGCATCACTACTCTGGATGGTTCTGACTTAGAATATGTGGACAACTACAAATACCTAGTTGTCTAGTTCGACTGTAAACTCTCCTTCAAGACTCACATTAAGCATCTCCAATCGAAAATTAAATAGGCTTCCTATTTCCTAGCTTCCTAACAAAGCATCCTTCAGTCATGCTTCCAAACATACCCTGGTAAAACTGACCATCCTACCGATCCTCGACTTTGGCGATGTCATTTACAAAATAGCCTCCAACACTCTATTCAACAAATTGGATGAAGTCTATCACAGTGCCATCCGTTTTGTCACCAAAGGCCCATATACTACCCACCACTGCGACCTGTACGCTCTTGTTGGCTGGCACTTGCTTCATATCGTCGTCAAATCCACTGGCTCCAGGTCATCTATAAGTCTTTGCTAGGTAAAGACCCGCCTTATCTCAGTTCACTGGTCACCATAGCAGCACCCACCCGTAGCACGCTCTCCAGCAGGTACTGTATATCTCACTGGACTCCCCCAAAGCCAATTCCTCTTTGGCTGCCTTTCCTTCTAGTTCTCTGCTGCCAATGACTGAAACAAACTGCAAAAATCACTGAAGCTGGAGACTATCTCCCTCACTAGCTTTAAACGCCAGCTGTCAGAGCAGCTCACAGATCACTGCACCTGTACATAGCCCATCTGTAAATAGCCCATCCAACTATCTCATCCCCATACTGTATTTCTATATATCTCTACTTGCACATTCATCTTCTGCACATCTATCACTCCAGTGTTTAATTGGTATTTTGTAATTACTTCACCACCATGGCCTTTTATTGCCTTACCTCCCTTATCTTACCTCATTTGCACACATTGTATATAGACTTTTTCTACTGTATTATTGACTGTATGTTTGTTTATTCCATGTGTAACTCTGTGTTGTTGTATGTATCAAACTGCTTTGCTTTATCTTGGCCAGGTCGCAGTTGTAAATGAGAACTTGTTCTCAACTGGCCTACCTGGTTAAAGGTTAAATAAAAAAATAAAAAATAGTTGTGACTGCATCATGTTATGTTTCTGCTTTTAATCGTTAAGGACTGGAGAGTTTTTCAGAATACAAAATGTATAGAATGGAGCTAAGCACAGGCAAAATTATAGAGGAAAACCTGGTTCAGTCTGCTTTCCCCCAGACTCTGGGAGATTAATTCACATTTCAGCAGGACAACAACCGAAAGCATGAGGCCAAATCTACACTGGAGTTGCTTATCAAGAAGACAGTAAATGTTCCTGAGTGGCCGAGTTACAGTTTTGACTTAAATCTGCTTGAACATCTATGCCAAGACCTGAAAATGGTTGTCTAGCAATGGTGTGGAAAAAGTCAAGCGGTGTGAATACTTTCCGAAGGTATTTCAGAATTTAGATGCGTGGTGTTATAACTCAGTCCATTAAAAGTTGTAAAGCATTTCACCATCTTCTTCACAGCACATTGTTGTGAAGATTCAGTTATTTTCCACCCACAACCACATCTCCAATGCTCTTCACTGGTGAGAAAGTAAAAAATAAAAACTGTCAGTGATAAGTCTGTGTGAAAAACCCTTTTAATGAAAATTAATTAGTTCTTTGAGTTATCATCGACGAAAGAATGATTAAGGGGACATGGGGGCTCATTGTTAATTCATCTTGGAGTTGAGTGATGCTTGCTGGGTCAGCATCTCATTTCCATTTCGTCAATAGTGTGCCTCCCATATTTTACAAGGTGATTCATTCATTAAATTGTAGAAAGAGCAACCAGGCCTTCTAAAGGTAAGTACCTACTTCAAAAGGAGGCAGGAGTCTTGTATTAAGATGCAGGGGTGATAAACATAAAAATATTATGTTTTAATTGTGTAAGAGGAAAATGAGAGGCAACATGTTTTTCAGTCTTCTCACTGGTGCTCTGAGAGGTTTGTCAGATAGAACTACAGCACATTTGTTTGGTATGTATGTATACAACCTGTAACATTTGTAGGAACGGGGAATAGTGTCAATGGTATCCTACTTACCATAACACAGGGGTGGTCTACCCTCCTCCTGGATAACTGGGGATGAACTGTAGGATTTTGCACCTCACCCTTGTCATTCCTTGTTACAAGTAGTCAGACATATTGTCAGTGACTTTGTCTACATTGTGCAACGTCAAACCATCCTATTTCCATATGTTTACAACATTTACGAATCTCGACACACTCGTCTTGCCCTCTGCTCTCCTCTGCTGACTGACTAATGGGTTATTGAGTAAGTAATCAACTTCTAACGAGTCGACAGCAGATTTCCAAATTGGGCTGAAATGAGTCTGAACGGCACACTTAAACATGCACTGACACTTGATGTTCGGGACACTGCAATTAAAAATGCAATATCTAGTCTTCTCCAATGATTCTCTTGGTGGAGGTGGATGACTGGGTTGTGTCCATGTGAAGAGGATAAACACTAGACACTATCTGTCAAAAGTGTGCATTTGCACACCTTAGTCTTAAGTTTCAAGTTTTAATGTACTGTGCACAAGTACAGTGAAATGCGTTTCTTGCAAGCTGTAAACCCAACAATGCAGTAATCAATATCAATGTAGTACTAAATATAACATAGGATAGAACAAAAACATGATAAATAAAAATAAGAGAAGTACGCTATATACAGGGTCAGTACCATTTTCTGGAGTGATAGATGTAAATATGTATAGGGGTAAGGTGACCAGGCATCAGGATATAAGATAGACAGAGTAGCAGCAGTGTACATGATGATTGTACATGAGTTTGTGTGTGTAGAGTCAGTATAAGTGTTTGTGTGTGTGTGTGTGTGTGTGTGTGTGTGTGTGTGTGTGTGTGTGTGTGTGTGTGTGTGTGTGTGTGTGTGTGTGTGTGTGTGTGTGTGTGTGTGTGTGTGTGTATATTGTTCTGTGAGCTTGCATAGAGAGCATTTAAATAAAATACAAGGGTAAAATCAGAAAATCAGTGTAGCCAATTTGTTGGGTATTTAGCAGTAAGCTTTGCTATTGGGTTTCTAATGGGTGAGAGCTAACACCATTTCAACAATTAAAAAAATTGACAGCTGCGCCATACAGGTTGGAAAATAACTGGTAGGAGATTTACGATGTACCGATTCCATGAGGGCGGATTCAAAACTTCTTGCAACCAATAGAACATCATATGTATGGGGGATACAACCATCCCAGCGCTGCAGATTTTGATGCAAAGAGACATAATGATGAGATCACTTTTTTTGGACTGCCCACATGTAGCTTGTTTATGGTCGCAGGTTCAGGAATGGCTGAAAAATTGTAACATTTACTTGGAGCTAACTCTGCAAATAGCACTGCTGGGTGAATTGAAAATTCATAGTCAATCAATCAATAATATAATAATGCTCTTAGCAAAGGGGTTTATCTTTAATTTACAGTCTATAGAAAATATGAGATGAGAATGGTTCAGAACTTTTGTTCCAGCTGAAGGCTGGATATGTTGGAATGTTGGAAGTGGGAAGCCTAAGTATTGTTGTCTATTAGTTTATTCCAATTAGGAGAGGGGGTGGTAGGGTTAGGGGAAAATAATTAAGAAGGAAAATATATTTAATTAGTTTACATTAGTTTACATGACTCATTGGTGTTTTTGAATATAAAGCAAAAAATGAATCTGTGACTGAAGGTCAAAATTCCTCTGGTCTATCCTCTTATTTACAACATAAACATTATATGATGACATAGAAAATATTTTCTCTTTGGGCAATTTTCCATGAAATGTATTTCTATGGCTAATGGGGACATAGCCTAACACCGTACCCAAAACGGCCGTGCGCGTGCGCCATCGTGCACAAATTGATTTTGTCCCCCCACACCAAATGCGATTAGATACGCAGGTTAAAATATTAAAACAAACTCTGAACCAATTATATTAATTTGGGGACAGGTCAAAAAGCATTAAACATTTATGGCAATTTAGCTAGCTTGCAGTTGCTAGCTAATTTGTCCTATTTAGTGAGCTTGCTGTTGCTAGATACTTTGTCCTGGGATATAAACGTTGAGTTGTTATTTTACCTGAAATGCACAGGGTCCTCTACTCCGCCAATTAATCCACACATAAAACGGTCAACCAAATAGTTTCTAGTCATCCCTCCTCCTTCTTTTTCTTCTTTGGACTTATATGGCGATTGGCAACTAACTTTCATAAAAGGTGTATTACCACCACCGACCTCCGTTCGTCTTTCAGTCACCCACGTGGGTATAACAAATGAGGAAATGGCATGTGGGTATCTGCTTCTATAAACCAATGAGGAGATGGGAGAGGCAGGATTTGCAGCGCCACAGCGTCACAAATAGAACTGACTTCTATTTTAGCCCTTGGCAACGCAGACGCTAGATGGCGCACGCGAGCAGTGTGGTGCAATAATTGAATAACATGTATGTCAAAAATTATTTTGCAATGCTCGCGCATGCGTCGGGAGCAGTGTAGTCGGCATGTAAAGCTGTCAACAAACACAACAAGCATGGAGTGCTGACCACCATGGGTGTAAAAGAGAGAAAAGGGAAGACAGGTAAGAGGGAAGAGGAAGTTATTTTGTAGTGGCAGCAGACTACAATTTTCCCTTTCTTTTGTCTTTCTTTTAAGATTTGTGCTAATACATTTCACAAAGCTGTTTTATACTGCAAATAAATAATTGAATTGACATTAAATTATCTTTTAATGCAAATCCTCTAACTAAAGTTGAATTATGTGGGGGATAATAAATCTTGTGATCGTGTTTAGTATTTATATCTGAGAAAAAGTAAGAAACCCGCACACTGCTCTTGATAGTATCACTGCTCATTATTAAGCTTTACTTATCGGCCTCATGGCCTCATCAGAGCTTATCGTGAGTTTTTTAAATTAGCACCTTTACGTAGACCTAGCCCCACACACATCCGCTCCACGCATTGAATGGGGATGGAGTCTAAGGAAAAACAGATAAATTCTACAAAATATAGCAATATGCATTTAATAAATATTCAAATAAAGTGTGTATGTAAAACGTATTAAACATGTCTGTAAAACCACAATGACCTACAAAGCAAGTTTTCATAAATCATTGGGTACAGCGCAAGAAAATCGTCAGAGTAATCTGAAATAGGGGCATAGTTCATGTTCAAATATACAACATAACATAAATAGGCATTTCATCATTAAGATCTTTAGGAAATAATGTCTGGAAGGTGAAAATCCCAAAACATTTTCTTTTGCTCAGAGTATTATTTATATCACCTCCCCTGTCTGATATCTTGAATTTCTCTATGCCACAAAATCTAAAGGTAGTAATGTCATGTTTTATATCATTGAAATGTACTGCGATTGGATAATCCCTGTCCTTTCTCCTAATTTAACTTTTCTGTTCACTGATTCTCTGTTTGAGAGAACGAGAGGTTTTACCTACCTAGCACAGCCCACATGGATATTTAATCATGTATATAACATGATGGTGGAGCACGTAATAATGTAATTTATTTCAAACCGTCTTCCTGTAAGCGGGTGCAGAAATATTCACACTTCATCATATTGTTGCACTGTGCGCATCTTCTGCATTAATAGCTACCATTTGGAAGAGGGCATAAAAAAGCCTGGATGATTTTCTTTTGTGGCTGGCAGTTGGCATGGACCAATGTATTACATATTGCGACCTCTCCTATATACAATAAGTGGTGGATTCTTAAATTCAGCACGCCAAGCTGGGTCCGATGATAAAACATGCCAGTGTTTCTTGACAGCATATCCCACTTTTCGTGAGTTCAAAGTATATGTAGTCGTGAACATTACAGAGTGTTCTTTAGCTCCAGTGGGTCTTTTTTGTAGCAGTTCATCTCGTGTTATCCCCAATGCCAAATTAAGAGCTTCATCCACACATTGTGGAGAATAGCCTCTTCTTAGAGACCTATTGTGCATCTCCTCTGCTTTTTCTAGATAACCCTCTGTGGAGTGGCATATCCGGCGCTGTCTGAAAAACTGGCTTCTTGGAAGTCCTCTTTTTAATGGCTCAGGGTGGAAGCTGTCCCCCTGTAATAGAGTATTTACGTCCGTTTCTTTTCTATACAGAGTACACAGGGTTCCATTTGATTCATCAATCCACATATTTTTTCTTTGTTACATATAATACCCCATGTATGAACTAATTGTGTGTTTTCATGTATTTCTGTGACTTGATTAGTTAGTTAGTAAATAAATAATTACGCCAATTTGTATATTGCTGATTCGTAATTTTTGTTAGGGTTCCTGCAGATAACCAAAAATGTACGACGTTCAGATGAGACTGATAGAAGTTAAATAATAATGAATTTGATTGATGACTGAAATGTAAGAGATCTTTAGATCTCTAAGAGTTAATTCGGAAGACGGAACACCTTAAAACTTCTTGTCAATAGGGGGAGCTGTTAGCACTATGTAATTATGACGTTCCCAAATTAAACTGCCTCGTACTCAATTCTTACTCGTACAATATGCATATTATTATTACTATTGGATAGAAAACACTCTCTAGTTTCTAAAACAGTTAGAACCGTTAGATCCCAAAGGTTATAAATCCCTTGGCAAAGACGTGTATCGTTCTTTTCCCCTTCGCTCTGACGCACTGAGGACCTTGGCACATTTTACTGGAAGTATCGGTTATAGATCTTAGACATTTCCGGCTGTGTTTTTATTCGATATAGGCTTTAACTTCTTATGGCTGCAGGGGGCGTATTGAAAAACTGGAAAATATATGCCCATTTTCAAACGGCCTCTTAATCAATTTTTGCTCTTACAATATGCATATTATTACTACTATTGGATAGAAAACAGTCTCTAGTTTCTAAAAACGTTTGAATTATTTCTCTAAGTGGAACAGAACTATTTTTACAGCCCATTTCCTATCCGGAAGTGAGTTTTCCAAAATCGATGTCTCTCTTCAAGACCTTGTCTATAAAAGGGCATGTCACTTAGGACTGTAGAAACACGTCATACGCCTTCCACTGGGTGTCATGCGGAAGTGAGAGCAGAAAGGACTTGACTATCTCGTCCTGGGATTGAACACAACCTCTTGGAGTGAGACTTGCGCACTTTATTTTTTTTTCTGGGCGCGATGTAGAACCTGGACTCGGCTCCTGGAAAACGCTCGTTAAAGGTGAATATGATCTCCGGCTTTGATTTTATTTGATACATGTCACAATATCATCATCCTAAAGCAAATTTTTCTAATAAAACATATGCTATACAATAAATATGTTATCAGACTGTCAGCTGATGAGGTTGTTTCTTGGTTAGTGGCTATTTTATATCTTTATTTGGTCGAATTTGTGATAGCTACTGATGGAGTAAAAAAATGGTGGAGTAAAGAAGTGGTGTCTTTTGCTAACGTGGTTAGCTAATAGATTTACATATTGTGTCTTCCCTGTAAAACATTTTAAAAATCAGAAATGATGGCTTGATTCACAAGATGTGTATCTTTCATTTGGTGTCTTGGACTTGTGATTTCATGAACATTTTATGATTTGATATCCCTGTGGCATTAGGCTATGCTATGCTAGTCAGCTTTTTTGATGGGGGTGCTCCCGGATCCGGGTTTGTGAGGCGTTAGAGGTTAATTAAATTTCTCCCTAGTATTCCAGGTAATTAATGAGTTAATTGTTGCATGATTTAATTCAATCACGTGATCAATTAAATGTTATTTAATCGATTTGATAAAATAGCATGTCATCACAATAAGGATACTATTTTTATCACACTTTTAACCTGTTGGGGATGGGGGCGCTGTTTAGACTATTTATGCTAATGTGGCTAATTTTTTAAACGGCTTCCCACAAAATCCTTGATCGTACAATATGCATATTATTATTATTATTGGATAGAAAACAGTCTATAGTTTCTATAGGAGTTGAAATTTTGTCTCTAAGTGGAACAGAGCCCATTCTACAGCAATTTCCCTGACATGGAGTCAGATTTGAGAAACGTTGGCCACTTTTCTGAAGTCATTTAAACGGGCACTGTCGTTGCTATGACTATACGGACACTTCTTACGTCTTCCCCTGGATGCCTTTACGTGATGACGATTCCAACGGGCTCGATTGCTCGTTCACAGGCCCTACAAATGAAAAAAACCTTTAGCTAGCAAGTCTTTTCTTGCTGCGTAACGCGCGTGGAAGACACCGACCCTCTCCTGTTCCAAGCGTTAGTTTAGCCTGTTATATTTCTCCGGTCATCTTTTCACTCGTTATAGGAGTTACAAACATCACAAAGTAGTTAATTTAAAGCGTTTTATAGCAATTTATATCCGTTTAGTGCGATTTTGGGACATTTATTTTTGCAACGATGTGAAAAGTTGGGCACGCTTTTCAGTTCATCCCGAACGTAGTTGACATTTCCACATGGCAAGAGGACAGCTTTCCACCAAAAGACGATTTCTCCCAAGAAAGGATCCTTTGCCCAAGATACTGATGGAAGAACAGCTCAAGGTAGGACATTTTTATTATGATAAATCGTGTTTCTGTCGAAACATTTTAGTGGCTTAGGACGCCATGTTTTTTGACGTAGCTTCGCTTGGCGCAAACTGTATTGAAAAGTAAGGATAAATTAAAAAATGTAATAACGCAATTGTATTAAGAATTAAATTGTCTATCAATCCCTGTCCACCCTATATTTTTTAGTCACGTTTATGAGTATTTATGTATAAGAGTAGATCACTGTCTAAGTGGCGCAAGGACGTTTTCTTTACCAGCTTGTCTACATTTCACATTGTCTAACCATGATTTTGGTGGCTAAATATAAACATTTTCGATCAAACTGTATATGCATGTTGTAATGTGATGTTACAGGAGTGTCATCGGAAGAATTCTGAGAAGGTTAGTGAAAAAATTAATATCTTTTGGCGATGTTGACTTTTATCGCTCACTTTGGCTAGAATCAATGCTGGGCTGCTAATTGCTATGTGCTAAGCTAATATAACGATTTATTGTGTTTTCGCTGTAAGACACTTAGAAAATCTGAAATATTGTCTGTATTCACAGGATCTGTGTCTTTCGATTCGTGTATGCTGTGTATTTTTACGAAATGTTTGATGATTAGTAGTTAGGTAAACACGTTGCTCATTGTAATTATTCTAGTCCATTTGTGATGGTGGGTGCAATTGTAAACTATGCCATATACCTGAAATATGCACTTTTTTCTAACAAAACCTATCCCATACCATAAATATGTTATCAGACTGTCATCTAATGAGTTTTTTTGTTGGTTAGGGGCTATAAATATCTTAGTTTAGTCGAATTGGTGATGGCTACTGGTGTTGGTGGACAAATAAAAGATGGTGGCTTATGCTAATGTGTTTTTAGGTAATAGATGTACATCTTTACATATTGTGTCTTCCCTGTAAAACATTTTAAAAATCGGAAATGTTGACTGGATTCATAAGATCTGTGTCTTTCATTAGCTGTATTGGACTTTAATGTGTGAAAGTTAAATATTTTAAAAAAATATTTTTTTTGAATTTCGCGGCACTGGTTTTTCAGTGGGGGGGGGGGGGGAGTGCCGCTAGCGCCACGCTGATCCTAGACAGGTTAAGAACTGATAACAGGCCATGACTAGATCTACTGTGTTCGGCATTGTACTTTTACTACAAGCATGTGGAAAGTATATATACATATTGTATATACAGAGCGATAATAGATAGGGGCGGCAGGTAGCCTAGTGGTTAGAGCATTGGACTAGTAACCGAAAGGTTGCAAAATCGGATCCCAGAGCTGACAAGGTAAAAATCTGTCGTTCTGCTCCTGAACAAGGCAGTTAACCCACTGTTCCTAGGCTGTCATTGAAAATAAGAATTTGTTCTTAGTGTGTAGGGGGCGCTATTTTCACTTTGGGAAAAAAACGTTCCAAAATGAAACGGCCTTGTACTCTATTCTAGATCGTACAATATGCATATTATTATTACTATTGGATAGAAAACACTCTCAAGTTTCTAAAACTGTTTGAATTATATCTGTGAGTAAAACAGAACTCATTTTGCAGCAAACTTCCAGATAGGAAGTGAAAAATCTGAAATCGAGGCTCTGTTCCAGGGCCTGCCTATTCAACTGGCTTATATCTATCGATATACATGCACTTCATACGCCTTCCACTAGATGTCAACAGGCAGTGGGAGGTGAAATGGGGTGTCTAGCTTGATCTGAGGTCGATCAAGAGCTTTTGGAGTGACAGGTCTGGAAATTTCATTATCTTCGAAGGCGCGAGAAGGAACCCCAGATTGCCTTCTGAAAAGCGTTCGGTATACACGGCTAATATCTCCGGCTCTAATTTTATTTGATACATGTGATAATATCATCGTAAAGTATGTTTTTTCAACCGAGTTTCATCAGATTATTCAACGTTTATCGGGACTTTTGGAGTTTTTCGTTGTTTGCGTCGAGAGGAGATGGACATGTTCGCGCCACTTGGCTAGCTAAGGTTGCTAATTCGACAGGAGAAAAGGACATTCTAAAACCAAACAACGATTTATTCTAGACCAAGGACTCCTTATACAAGATTCTGATGAAGCTCAACAAAAGTAAGAACAACTTATGATGTTATTTCGTATTTTTGTGTGAAATGTTTAGTCCTATTCACCGCCCTTTTAGTGGGTGCTGTCTCGCAATAACGCAAGCTGTATGTCATACTAAAGTTATTTTTAAAAATCTAATTAAGAACCAGTGTATCTTTCATTTGCATTACAACAAGTATTTTTATGTAAAAGTTTATGATGAGTTATTTGGTCAGATTAGGTGAGCGTCAGAAATATATCCGGACATTCTGGGAAAAAGTTGCTACATTTTCACAAAGTATAACCACGGTTTTCAGCTCTAAATATGGATATTTTCGAACAAAACATAAAAGTTTTGTGTAACATGATGTTATAAGACTGTCATCTGATGAAGTTGTCCAAAGATTAGTGATTTATTTTGTATTTTTTACTGGTTTTTGCTAAAGCTTTCTTTGCGGTGAATAAATGCGGTTGTGTGTTTGGCTATTGTGGTAAGCTAATATATTTCTATATTGTGTTTTCGCTGTAAAACACTTAAAAAATCGGAAATATTGTCTGGATTCACAAGATGTTTATCTTTCATTTGCTGTATACCATGTATTTTTCATAAATGTTTTATGATGAGTATTTAGGTATTTCACGTTGCTCTCTGTAATTATTCTGGCTGCTTCGGTGCTATTTGTGATTGTAGCTGCAATGTAAAACTATGATTTATACCTCAAATATGCACATTTTTCGAACAAAACATAAATGCATTGTGTAACATGTTATAAGACTGTCATCTGATGAAGTTGTTTCTTGGTTAGTGACTAATTATATCTATATTTTGTCTGTTTTTTGAAAGCTACCTATGCGGTGGATAAATAGCGTTGTGTGTTTGGCTATTGTGGTGAGCTAACATAAATATATATTGTGTTTTCGCTGTAAAACATTTTAAAAATCGGACATGTTGGCTGGATTCACAAGATATTTATCTTTCAGTTGCTGTATTGGACTTGTTAACCTGTCTAGGATGAGGGTGCCGCTAGCGGCACTCCCCCCCCACCCCCACTGAAAAACCAGTGCCGCGAAATTCAAAAAAAATATTTTTTTTAAATATTTAACTTTCACACATTAAAGTCCAATACAGCTAATGAAAGACACAGATCTTGTGAATCCAGCCAACATGTCCGATTTTTAAAATGTTTTACAGGGAAGACACAATATGTAAAGATGTACATCTATTACCTAAAAACACATTAGCATAATCCACCTGCTGAACACACACTTATGTACACTACCATGGAAAACACATTTTCCTGTGACTGAAAATACACTTCTGAAACATTCTCGAAACATCTCCGTCCTTCTCTCCTCTCACTCTCCTATGTGTCGTTACATGCTGACTCCAGGCACGGCATTGTGGGATAGCTCGGCATGGTGCATTCGGTGCTTAACCATCCATCCATCTCCGCTTACAGCCAGACTGGCTACACCTGCTTCCAGGGGACCTGTCCGTGCCTTCAAGCCGCTGACTGGCTGACTGGAGCTCCTGCTCCTAATCCTGCTGATGACAGCTTTCGGAGGACTGCAGTGCACAGCAGTGTAGTGGAGGAAACTAGCTACTTGCTAGCATGTACACTATTGTGTGTATTTCACCACGTTAGGGAATTCAACCGTTCAAAGGTGGAACTTGACTCAACAGTTGGTTTCTAACTTCTAAATGAAGCTGATGAAATGTGTTGATAGTGGGATAATTTGATAAGACTCATATGGATGGGATGGTGGTTTAAAATTATTGTATTGTGTAGTTTTTACTCCAGACACCTTATCAGATGAGTGGAAAGTCAACACAAAGTTGTTTTGTTCCCTTCTTGTATGGAAATATTGTTTGAGAGATAATGTTTGAGGAGATTACCATGAAACTCTGTGAGAGTTGATATGCTTTACAGAGATAAAACATGAACCATATCACTGCAAAATACTCCCAACCTCCTTGGCCCTGTCACGTTGATGGGCCTTGTACAATATACTCATCAGTAATTTGACATGGCATGTTCTTCCACCATCCCCACACTGTTTGTGTGTTTGACATTTCTATTGATCTACACTGTGATCATCTTGATGATTCAGACACAAATTATATCCACGGATCATAAATGGTTGATTCCACTTTTCTCATTACATTCAAAGGGCAAACATTAGAAATAATCCCATGCTGTTTATGGCTAGTGTTGTCTGCTTCAAGTAGTTTAACCATTGTAAAAATGCCCACCAATTATATGTTTTATTTCATTTCAAGCAGGGGTGGCGTTGTGTTAACCTGGTTTGATATTTTAAAAAATGATGCCCTTCTTAACAGTTAAACAGTTAAACCCTTTGTACAAGACATATACATTGTATAGCCATAAATTAACTAAATGAAGAATATGCGAGTCTCTATATATACTCTGTAAAAATGGCTAAGCTCTTTTAATGAATGTAAAATAACTATTTACAACACTTGCTTATCTACAACACTGTCACGTTCCTGACCTGTTTCTGTTAGTTTTGTATTAGTTGGTCAGGACGTGAGTTTGGGTGGGCAGTCTATGTTTTCTGTTTCTATGTTTGTTTAAGGGTTGCCTGGTATGGCTCTCAATTAGAGGTAGGTGTTTGGCGTTTCCTCTAATTGAGAGTCATATTAACCTGTCTAGGATAAGGGTGCCGCTAGCGGCACTCCCCCCCCACCCCCACTGAAAAACCAGTGCCGCGAAATTCAAAAAAAATATATTTTTTAAATATTTAACTTTCACACAATAAAGTCCAATACAGCTAATGAAAGACACAGATCTTGTGAATCCAGCCAACATGTCCGATTTTTAAAATGTTTTACAGGGAAGACACAATATGTAAAGATGTACATCTATTACCTAAAAACACATTAGCATAATCCACCATCTTTTATTTGTCCACCAACACCAGTAGCTATCACCAATTCGGCTAAACTAAGATATTTATAGCCCCTAACCAAGAAAAAAACTCATCAGATGACAGTCTGATAACATATTTATGGTATGGGATAGGTTTTGTTAGAAAAAAGTGCATATTTCAGGTAGATGGCATAGGTTACAATTGCACCCACCGTCACAAATGGACTAGAAAAACTACATTGAGCAACGTGTTTACCTACTTACTAATCATCAAACATTTCGTAAAAATACACAGCATACACTAATCGAAAGACACAGATCCTGTGAATACAGACAATATTTCAGATTTTCTAAGTGTCTTACAGCGAAAACACAATAAATCGTTATATTAGCATAGCACATCGCACATAGCAGCCCAGCATTGATTCTAGCCAAAGTGGGCGATAACGTCAACATCGCCAAAAATATATTAATTTTTTCACTAACCTTCTCAGAATTCTTCAGATGACACTCCTGTAACATCATATTACACAATCCATATAGAGTTTGATCGAAAATGTTTATATTTAGCCACCAAAATCATGGTTAGACAATGGGAAATGTACCCAAGCTGGTGAGAAAATGTCCGTGCGCCACTTAGACAGTGATCTACTCTTATACATAAATACTCATAAACGTGACTAAAAAATATAGGGTGGACAGGGATTGATAGACAATTTAATTCTTAATACAATCGCGGAATTACATTTTTTAATTTATCCTTACTTTTCAATACAGTTTGCGCCAAGCGAAGCTACGTCAAAAAACATGGCGTCCTAAGCCACTAAAATTTTTCGACAGAAACACGATTTATCATAATAAAAATGTCCTACTTTGAGCTGTTCTTCCATCAGTATCTTGGGCAAAGGATCCTTTCTTGGGAGTAATCGTCTTTTGGTGGAAAGCTGTCCTCTTGCCATGTGGAAATGCCAACTGCGTTCGGGATGAACTGGAAGCGTGCCCAGCTATTCACAGCGTTTCCGAAATAAATGTCCCAAAATCGCACTAAACGGATATAAATTGCTATAAAACGCTTTAAATTAACTACCTTATGATGTTTTTAACTCCTATAACGAGTAAAAACATGACCGGAGAAATATAACAGGCTAAACTAACGCTTGGAAAAATAGCAGGTCGATGTCCTCCATGCGCATTACGCAGCTGCAAAGGAGCTCCTACCTACAGGGTTTTTTAATTTGTAGTGCCTGTGAACGCGCAATCGACCCCGTTCAAATCGTCATCACGTAAAGGCATCCAGGGGAAGACGTAAGCAGTGTCCGTATACTCATAGCAATAACTGTGACCTTTTAACCTGTCTAGGATCAGCGTGGCGCTAGCGGCACTCCCCCCCCCCCCCCACTGAAAAACCAGTGCCGCGAAATTCAAAAAAAAAATTTTTTTTAAATATTTAACTTTCACACATTAAAGTCCAATACAGCTAATGAAAGACACAGATCTTATGAATCCAGTCAACATTTCCGATTTTTAAAATGTTTTACAGGGAAGACACAATATGTAAAGATGTACATCTATTACCTAAAAACACATTAGCATAAGCCACCATCTTTTATTTGTCCACCAACACCAGTAGCCATCACCAATTCGGCTAAACTAAGATATTTATAGCCCCTAACCAACAAAAAAACTCATTAGATGACAGTCTGATAACATATTTATGGTATGGGATAGGTTTTGTTAGAAAAAAGTGCATATTTCAGGTATATGGCATAGTTTACAATTGCACCCACCATCACAAATGGACTAGAATAATTACAATGAGCAACGTGTTTACCTAACTACTAATCATCAAACATTTCGTAAAAATACACAGCATACACGAATCGAAAGACACAGATCCTGTGAATACAGACAATATTTCAGATTTTCTAAGTGTCTTACAGCGAAAACACAATAAATCGTTATATTAGCTTAGCACATAGCAATTAGCAGCCCAGCATTGATTCTAGCCAAAGTGAGCGATAAAAGTCAACATCGCCAAAAGATATTAATTTTTTCACTAACCTTCTCAGAATTCTTCCGATGACACTCCTGTAACATCACATTACAACATGCATATACAGTTTGATCGAAAATGTTTATATTTAGCCACCAAAATCATGGTTAGACAATGTGAAATGTAGACAAGCTGGTAAAGAAAACGTCCTTGCGCCACTTAGACAGTGATCTACTCTTATACATAAATACTCATAAACGTGACTAAAAAATATAGGGTGGACAGGGATTGATAGACAATTTAATTCTTAATACAATTGCGTTATTACATTTTTTAATTTATCCTTACTTTTCAATACAGTTTGCGCCAAGCGAAGCTACGTCAAAAAACATGGCGTCCTAAGCCACTAAAATGTTTCGACAGAAACACGATTTATCATAATAAAAATGTCCTACCTTGAGCTGTTCTTCCATCAGTATCTTGGGCAAAGGATCCTTTCTTGGGAGAAATCGTCTTTTGGTGGAAAGCTGTCCTCTTGCCATGTGGAAATGTCAACTACGTTCGGGATGAACTGAAAAGCGTGCCCAACTTTTCACATCGTTGCAAAAATAAATGTCCCAAAATCGCACTAAACGGATATAAATTGCTATAAAACGCTTTAAATTAACTACTTTGTGATGTTTGTAACTCCTATAACGAGTGAAAAGATGACCGGAGAAATATAACAGGCTAAACTAACGCTTGGAACAGGAGAGGGTCGGTGTCTTCCACGCGCGTTACGCAGCAAGAAAAGACTTGCTAGCTAAAGGTTTTTTTCATTTGTAGGGCCTGTGAACGAGCAATCGAGCCCGTTGGAATCGTCATCACGTAAAGGCATCCAGGGGAAGACGTAAGAAGTGTCCGTATAGTCATAGCAACGACAGTGCCCGTTTAAATGACTTCAGAAAAGTGGCCAACGTTTCTCAAATCTGACTCCATGTCAGGGAAATTGCTGTAGAATGGGCTCTGTTCCACTTAGAGACAAAATTTCAACTCCTATAGAAACTATAGACTGTTTTCTATCCAATAATAATAATAATATGCATATTGTACGATCAAGGATTTTGTGGGAAGCCGTTTAAAAAATTAGCCACATTAGCATAAATAGTCTAAACAGCGCCCCCATCCCCAACAGGTTAACTGACTTGACATCAGGGGCCAAAATTTCTGAAATCTGACTCCATGTTAGGGAAATTGCTGTAGAATGGGCTCTGTTCCACTTAGAGACAAAATTTCAACTCCTATAGAAACTATAGACTGTTTTCTATCCAATAATAATAATAATATGCATATTGTACGATCAAGGATTTTGTGGGAAGCCGTTTCAAAAATTACACGATTAGCATAAATAGTCACAACAGCGCCCCCATCCTCAACAGGTTTAATGTGTGGAAATTAAAAATTTCAAAAAAATATATTTTGAATTTTGCGCTCTGCGAAGGCAGCAGAAAGTTGTGGGTGTTGCGAGATAGGTTAACTGACTTGCCTAGTTAAATATAGAAACAATATAATATGGTACGTTTTCATTAATATTCCCTGTTAGATCGGAGACCTAGACATGATGGCCCATACAGACAAAAACTCTTATACATTACCTCATGATGAGTAAAGAAATGTACATAACTCTCGTAGGTTTTGATGAAGGCTTTGATAAAAGTCCCCGAAATAAGACAATTACGGACTGAACATTTTACTTTTCTTTGTAATCCAAATTATGTAACAGTAGGCCTATGTAGCTCATACTTGTAATTAAAACTTGTCTTGTTTAGTGGATTGATGTCAAATTTGCCGCATAGGCGCTATCAAACAAGACACCCGTGCTCTTCAATATAAATGAGGTCCATAGAAAACTATTAACATTGGGTTTGTGTTTCAGAAATGACAAAATATATACAAAATGGAGAGAAACCTCAAAATAGCAATGCTTTACTTTATTTATTTCTTTTATTTAACTAGGCAAGTCATTTAAGAACAAATTCTTACTGACAATGAGGGTCTTTACGTCTGTACATATTTGTGGCATTCCTCCCCCAGCTTTACACGCTAGTACATTTAGGAATCTCCCTTGTGCTCTTGCGGGCATTTCCAATTCGCCCTGGGGTAGAGAGAAAGAAAACACTCCACTGGTAGTAGAGGCTTTGATGCCTGTGAAACAAATAACTACTTTGACATTGATTAGGCCTGTTATTAAGAACCTTAATGATTGTCCCCTATCTTCAATTTTTGTCTAAAATGACATACGCAAATCTAACTTCCTGTAGCTCAGGCCCTGAAGCAAGAAAATGCATATTCTTGGTACAATTTGAAAGGAAAAACTTTGAAGTTTGTGGAAATGTGAAAAGAATGTAGGAGAATATAACACATTAGATCTGGTAAAAGATAATACAAAGACCATCATCTTTGAAATGCAAGAGAAAGGCCATCATGTGTTATTCCAGCCCAGCTGCAATTTGGATTTTGGCCACTAGATGGCAGCAGTTTATGTGCAAAGTGTCAGACTGATCCAATGAACCATTGCATTTCTTTTCAAAATGTTGTATCAAGACTGCCCAAATGTTTCTAATTTGTTTATTAATAACTTTTCATGTTCAAAACTGTGCACTCTCCTCAAACAATAGCATGGTATTTGTTCACTGTAATAGCTACTGTAAATTATACAGTGCAGTTAGATTAACAAAAACGTAAGCTTTCTGCCATTATCAGATATGTCTATGTTGTCACAAGGCGCAGCGTGATTAGAGTTCCATATCTTTATTTTAGTGAAACTTAAAACAAACCAAGAAACAAGCAACGACCGTGCAGTACTGAGGTGCTACATTCACTCTCTCAAAAACAATATACCACAAAGTAGGTGGGAACAGGGAACCCTTAAGTATGATCCCCAATTAGAGACAACAAACATCAGCTGCCTCTAATTGGGAACCATACCAAGAGCACCAACATAGAAATATTTAACCTAGAACATAGTCACGCCCTGACCTACTACACCATAGAGAACCAAGGGCTCTCTATGGTCAAAGGTGCGGACTCCGGCCGCAAAACCTGAAAGCAACTGGGGAGGGAAGGGGGGGGTGATTAATGTCTGTGGCGGCACCGGTGCAGGTCGTAGCCCCCGCCCAGACCCGGGATCCGGCCATGGTGCTGGGCTGAACGCCATGCCTGGACTGGGCACCGGCGCAGAGGAAGTCTCCGGCCTTGGAGCGGGACTGGATGCCGTGCCTGGACTGTGCACCTGAGCAAAGGAGGGCACTGGCCATGGAACAGGACTGGACACCGTGCATGGACTGGCCACCAGCGCAGAGGAAGGCTCCTGCCCTGGAGCTGGACTGGTTGTCCGTCGGACCGTTGTCCGTCGTTGGAGGTTCCGGACTGTGGACCGTAGCAGGAGGTTCCGGACTGTGGACCGTCGCAGGAGGTTCCGGACTGTGGACCATCGCAGGAGGTTCCGGACTGTGGGACGTCGCAGGAGGTTCCGGACTGTGGACCGTCTATGGTGTAGTAGTCAGTCCCTGACCTACTACACCATAGAGAACCAAGGGCTCTCTTTGGTCAGGGTGTGACATATGTCCTGGGAAATGTTCTTGTTACTTACAACCTCTTGCTAGTCGCAACGTTAGCTCAACCGTCCCAAAGGGGACCCACCAATTCTGAAGAAGTTTTAATTACTGGGGTTTCATTAAATGTCTTTTCAAAAGCTCTTAAACTGTTGTTTCACATGTGGCTGACTCATTGGTTCGTTTGTTTGCTTGTTTCCTTCTGAAGATACACTACTCCTTTTTCGTACCAGTTAATTTCACGTAAAGAAACAATGTAGACTTGATCAACACTATGTAGTGTATACACTGCAGGTCAAAAGTCAACATTGTTATCCAAGGAGATATAACCCATATGTGTTCTAGTCCAATAAAATGTATTTGGACAATGTATGTGTAATATTTGGGGGGGATCTTTGTCAATAAGGAAGTTCAACATTACCAAATCAGCGACTTGCTAATAACACAATAAACAACGATTTATCAGACCATGTATCTTACGTTTAACCCTGGTGTCCATCTCCTTCTCCATGACTTCTTTGGCCATAGATAACTCACTGAGGGTGATCTTATGCGTGCTGTCACTCTGGTTGACCAAACCGTGTATATGTTAATACAGGGGATTGTTCTGCAGATTGGTAAATGTAGACAGACAACAGCCATGTTACAATAGGGAATGACTATTTAATGATGGTCCGTGCCTTTGGCAGCATTTCTCAAAGATATATATTCCATTTCTTGTTCAGAGTTTTTTGACAAGACTAAATTAACCCCTGGACGTGTTATTATCATGATGACAATAGATATCTAAGAAAATCCATACATCATTAAATTCCCATATGACATCAATGTCTAATTGTGATTTAAGACTGTAATCCGAATGCACGTACATTTAGCATAATCTCTGAAAAATCTTTCTCCATTTATATTTATGATTAGAAATATCTGTTTCATCCACTCTTATTACAAGTCATTTTGTTATTTAATTGTTTAGCTTTGTCGTGTGTGACATTTCAATGAATCTGTTTCCTCTTTAGATTCATGCGAGAATTTCCATATCCATAATTGATGCATTTTACGCAGACTTTTTCACCATTTTAATAATTCAGCTACTAACAGCCAAAGTATGGTAACAGCATATTAAGCAATTTAATGATAGGTTTCTTCACAATACATCACTGATTCATGTACATGTGCTTCATTTATCCAAATCACTCTAAATCTGTTTACTGCAGTGAATCTACAGTTTAAAGGAAATTAGAAAAGTTACTTCAAACGAACGTCTTTAGTTCACTGTTGATTGATGCAGGCCCTACCGATCTAGCATATTATTATAATATGCATTATTAATGATGATGGCAGGTGATTAGAGCAGTGCTGCGATATAGTGTTCAAGGATATAAACATGCAGTACAGTACATACCTCTTGAATTTGTAGATGAGAAACACTGCTAAACCCAGGAATACTACTGATAGGAGCATCAGCATGGCTGTACTGCTGTGTCTCGGGCTGGAATCCACTAAGGGTGCTGTAACAAAGAGTAGAGGAAGACGCGCATTAAACATAACAAGAACAGAGCAACACAATAAAGGCTAATCTGGGAATGCCTTGGAGATTTTCTTGCTTCATTGCTAATATTGATCCTATGGTGTCCATATTATTGTGTCACTAATAACAACCATGGAGTACAGTTGAGATATATATTTTACATCACAATAGTCTGCTACAGTAGGGCTACATATAATAAATGCATATGCTTCACTTTAATCAATTTGATGAAAACAAATGTGTTATACAGGACCACAGTTTACAATAAAGAGTTTTGGCGCCACAACATTCTCAAAAACTATTCCCTTCCAGTGGCCCGTATACAGCAACTAATTGTTATAAGTATTGCTCTTCAACCGATTGTTGCCCACACCTGTCCGCCCGACTAGCATCACTACCCTGGACAATTCTGACTTAGAATATGTTGACAACTACAAATACCTAGGTGTCTGGTTCGACTGTAAACTCTCCTTCAAGACTCACATTAAGCATCTCCAATCCAAAATGTAATCTAGAATCAGCTTCCTATTTCGCAACAAAGCGTCCTTCACTCACGCTGCCAAACATACCCTCGTAAAACTGACTATCCTACCGATCCTTGACTTCGGCGATGGCGTTTAAAAAATAACCTCCAACACTCTACTCAGCAAACTGGATGTAGTCTATCGCAGTGCCATCTGTTTTGTCAGCAAAGCCCCATATACTACTCACCACTGCAACCTGTATGCTCTCGTTGGCTGGTCCTCGCTTCATATTCGTTGCCAAACCCACTGGCTCCAGGTCATCTATACGTCTTTGCTAGGTAAAGCCCCGCCTTATCTCAGCTCACTGGTCACCATAGCAACACCCACTCGTAGCACGTACTCCAGCAGGTATATTTTACTGGTCATCCCCAAAGCCAACACTTCCTTTGGCCGCCTTTCCTTCCAGTTCTCTGCTACCAATGACTGGAACGAATTGCAAAAATCACTGAAGCTGTAGTCTTATATCTCCCTCTACTTTTAAGCATCAGCTATCAGAGCAGCTTACCGATCACTGTACCTGTACACAGACAATTTGTAAATAGCACACCCAACTACCTCATCCCCATATTGTTATTTATCCTCTTGCTCTTTTGCACCCCAGTATTTCTACTTGCACAGCATCATCTGCACATCACTCCAGTGTTAATGCTAAATTGTAATTATTTCGCCTCTGTGGCCTACTTATTGACTTACCTCCCTACTCTTCTACATTTGCACACACTGTACATATATTTTTCTATTGTGTTATTGACTGAACATTTGTTTATGTGTAACTCTGTGTTGTTTTTGTCTCACTGATTTGCTTTATCTTGGCCAGGTCGCAGTTGTAAATGAGATCTTGTTCTCAACTGGCCTACCTGGTTGATTAAAGGTTGTAACGGCAGCCTTCCCTCTCTTCAAGAGAAGAGGAGGTGTAGCAGGGATCGGACCAACAAGCAGCGTAGCCAGTGCTCAACATGTTTAATTAAACGATAAACAGAGAACACTTACAAATACAAAATAACAAAAAGTGGCAAACCGATACAGTCCTAGCTGGTGCAGAGAAAACACAGAGACAAGAAACAACCAGCCACAAACCCCAACACAAAACAAGCCACCCATATATGATTCCCAATCAGAGACAACACAAAACACCTGCCTCTGATTGAGAACCATATTAGGCCAAACATAGAAACAGACAAACTAGACACACAACATAGAATGCCCACCCAGCTCACGTCCTGACCAACACCAACACAAGCAAAACACACAAGAACTATGGTCAGAATGTGACAAAGGTGAAATAAAAAATATAAAAAATAATAGGTATGCAGCACCAAATTGTATTTATTTTGTCTGATTTGTGTGATGATGTAGTGTAGGCTCAAACAACAGAGCTGGGACAAGGGATGACTCCATCGCCAAGTTTATTCAAGAGTAATTAAATCTGGCTATGGATTATGGGTAGATCCACAGCAAGGATAGTGCATTATGAGAACCTGCCCTGTTTTTAATATCCTACATTTAAAAGACTGTGGTAGTGTGAAATTGCTATTTTCAAATGGTTGCCTTTACTCCAACTAAAAACAATCTGCTTAAAACAAGCAGAGCAACATTCATATTCCGAGGTAAATGCAAAATTATGGTAAAAACAAGTATTTTACAATGACAACTGTCGCAAATAAAGTGCAACACAGCAACGCATACTGTGTATGTGGTGCTGATAATACTATAAAAAAACTGCCCTTAGATTATATACATATTTAACATGTTTGAAATCAAAGGAGAGGGAGGTGACAATAAAATAGTTTTTGGCTTGACCAACATGTGGTAATAATACAATGCAACCTCCAGATAAACAATGCAACAATATGTCACCAAACCAATAGATGACAAGTCAGCATTAATAATACTTTATTTTTTTGGTACACTTTAATTGAAACCTAGTATCCTAACACGTTATGACGCGGTTATAACCATGTCATAATATATCATAACAGTTGACATAACCTGTCATAACATTGTCATAACACTGTTATGACACATATTTAGACGTGTTGTGACATACAGTACCAGTCAAAAGTTTGGACACCTACTCATTCAAGTGTTTTTCTTTATTTTGATTATTTTCTACATTATAGAATAATAGTGAAGATATCTAAACTATGAAATAACACTTATGGAATCATGTAATAACCAAAAAAGTGTTAAACAAATCAAAATACATTTTAGATTCTTCATAGTAGCCATCCTTTGCACACTCTTGGCATTTTCTCAATTAGCTTCACCTGGAATGGTTTTTCAACAGTCTTGAAGGAGTTCCCACATATGCTGAACACTTGTCCTTCACTCTGTGGTCTATGGTAGCTTCACTCTGTGGTAGCCACCCTTTGCCTTGGTGACACCTTTGCACACTCTTGGCATTCTCTCCAACAGCTTCATGAGGAATTATTTTTCCAAAAGTCTTTAAGGAGTTCCCACATATGCTGAGCATCTGTTGAATGCTTTTCCTTCACTCTGTGGTCCAACTCCTCCCAAACCATCTCAATTGGGTTGAGGTCAGGTGATTATGGGGGCAATGTCATCTGATGCACCACTCCATCACTCTCATTCTTGGTCATATAGCCCTTACGCAGCCTAGAGGTGTGTTTTGGGTCATTGTCCTGTTGAAAAACAAATGATAGTCCCACTAAGCGCAAATCAGAATGCTGTGGTAACTATGCTGTGGTACTGTGGTAACTTGGTAACTTGATTCGTTAATAAATCACTGAAAATGAAGAACAACTCTTGAATGAGTAGGTGTGTCCAAACCTTTGACATGTACTGTATATGTACTGTTATGTACTGTTTATTTAAACATGTACTGTTTATAAGTCAGTTAAGAACAAATTCTTATTTACAATGACAGCCTACCAAAAGACAAAAGGCCTCCTGCGGGGACAGGGGCTGGGATAAAAAAAAAAAAGAATACATAAATAAATATAGGACAAAACACACATCCCGACAAGAGAGACAACACAACATAAAGAGAGTCCTAAGACAACAACATAGCAAGGCAGCAACACATGACAACCTAGCATGGTAGCAACACAATATGACAACAACATGGTAGAAACATCATTGATTACAGACAACAGCACAAAGGGCAAGAAGGTAAAGACAACAATACATCACGCAAAGTAGTCACAACTGTCAGTAAGAGTGTCAATGATTGAGTCTTTGAATGAAGAGATTGAGATAAAACTGTCCAGTTTGAGTGTTTGTTGCAGCTCGTTCCTGTAACGGCAGCCTTCCTCCTCTTCGTCTGAAGAGGAGGTGTAGCTGGGATCGGACCAATACGCAGCGTAGTTAGTGTCCACGTTTTAATAATAAACAACTGAACATGAACACAATACAAAATAACAAATGTGGCAAAACCGAAACAGTCCTATCTGGTGCAATGAACACAAAGACAGAAGACAACCACCCACAAACCCCAACACAAAACAAGCTACCTAAATATGGTTCCCAATCAGAGACAATGACGAACACCTGCCTCTGATTGAGAACCATATTAGGCCAAACAACAAACCCAAACACAACATATAGATAACCCATCCAACTCACGTCCTGACCAACACTAAAACAAAGAAAACACAAAAGAACTATGGTCAGAACGTGACAGTTCCAGTCGCTAGCTGCAGCGAACTGAAAAGATGAGCGACTCAGGAATGTGTGTTTATTACATGTAAGAGTGTCAAAACCCACAAAAATTACCACACAAGGCAAACCAATCCATTCTACTTGTAAATAGTATGGTATATAAAATGTCCTAAAATTGGCTATTTTACTACCAATGTAATTGTACACACATTGATATCAAACATGTGCCTAGTCTAATGCTCCGTTGCTGATGACTTTGATGAATGCAGGACAAGGACAAAATACCCTCTTTGGAACATGAATGACATATAGTTATGTATGTGATATGCGTATCTGGCTAATATTATTACACTTACAGAAACAACACAAATCCATATTTTGGAATCACATCTTTTTGTTCACAATATTATTTATATGTATACTTATCACGCTAACAGCTAACATTAGCTAGCCTACCATAGCTAGCTAGTTGTTGTTAGTTGTCCATGGGTTTTTGTTACATTTAATACGGAAGACTCTTCTATAATTAATTTGTACACATATCACTATATAGACAGAGTGAATCAAATGTACTGTTGTTGCTTCAACAATGCATGCATGTAATTAATTGTTTTGAACACTACCATACTTAGTGGTATGGAAGCTAACCTTAGCTAAACAAACACTAACTCGATGGTAGCTAACTGTTAAGTAGCTAGCTACATGAATAGTTGAGAGCTAGCTTTAGCTATGTTATGAAAATATTGAGAAAACGTGATTGTAATGTATTTGAGAATGTGTGAACGTGTTTGCTATTGCCAGTATATTTGGTGTGAAGTTTAGGTTTTTAGCTTTCTTTAGCGTTGTCACTGCATTGTAGAATACTCTATTCTGATTTATGTTAATCTGCTGCATCCAGGGGAAAGGAGGCTTTTTGGCAGGGAAAGCACACATTTGAATAAATAATACAATTTTGAGTTAAATCCTTGGATGTTGTTGTAATTACTTTTTTTCACCATATTTTGAATAACTTACGGAAAATACACACTGTCATGAAGCATTATGACAATCCTTTGTAACTTTACTTGGACTAAGAAAATACTACTAAACTACTACTAAATATTTTTCTTTATAATGGGCTTCATCTACTTTGGATTTACCAGCAAGGCACGGGTTTCAACCAGCAATCAGTGTCCATTTTAAAAGCCACTAATGTTTTTATGGGTACTCTATGGGCAGACAATAGAGTGGCATAGTAGACGAGTCACATACACTTGACGAACATCAATTATCAAGCCTTAAAATCACTATTTGAGTAGCAAAGTAGTGAACAAATAGAGGGCAAGGGAATGACTCACAATGAGGGGAAAGAGGCACAGAAGGAATGGGAGAGGGAAAGGGAGGGGGATGGTGATGGGATGCAATAGCCGCTGTAAAAATCAATACACTCAGGCCATGTTTGTTCTCTTTGCGATCGATCGTTAGTCTAAAAAGCCTTCTGGCTCTGTGTGCTTGGGTAGCGCTGGCATTTTATGCTCCCCAAACTCATTGGTTGAAGTGAAAAATCTGATC
Source organism: Salvelinus fontinalis (assembly GCF_029448725.1). Classification (NCBI taxonomy): domain Eukaryota; kingdom Metazoa; phylum Chordata; class Actinopteri; order Salmoniformes; family Salmonidae; genus Salvelinus; species Salvelinus fontinalis. The sequence goes on along the minus strand of NC_074704.1, from coordinate 15,932,708 downwards.
TGGGTTAAGGGAGGAGAGTAGGTAAGTCATACAGTCAGATTAGTGAACGTTTTGGAGAGAACTTTGTCCAGGGCTGTATCTTGTTCCTTTAATATTTTAACAGCAAACGCTTTTGGAGCAGCTTCCTCACAGTCTTACTGTATGCAAAGCTAAGTAAATAAGATGAAACAGTGGTCAATTACTAATTACTATTGTAAACACACCATGATGTGGATTCTGTTTTTCATTCGTCGTGAACTTGACGATACTGGGTTATTCTATCTTCATAACTCCTTCCATAGTGCATTATTCCAACAATAATGTTATAAATAGGTTATGATGATTCACCTATAATTATCATTTTATTCTGTGAAGTAAAGTACAGTACAGTCATCACCCAGGAAAGGAATGGGGGGGGAGGATGCCCGGAAGAAGTGTACTCTCTTGGGGAAAAAAGAGGCCATGTTAACATCTTGCACCACACAGAGGTCAATTAACAGTTGGTGGTGAAACCAGTGGGGGGCTTCTGTGTAACATACGAAATTAAATGAATTTGCAAACAGTTACTGTTTGGAACCTGAGAGGGAGCCTTCAGTCATCTTCCATATTCCGCAGGGGGAGGAAAAAAGTAGCTGGAGAAACCGGAGATGGAATAACTTCAAATATCCTCTATTACTGAACTCAATCATATCAATCTAATTTATTTATAAAGCCCTTCTTACATCAGCTGATGTCACAAAGTGCTGTACAGAAACCCAGCCTAAAACCCCAAACATCAAGCAATGCGGGTGTAGAAGCACGGTGGCTAGGAAAAACTCCCTAGAAAGGCCAGAACCTAGGAAGAAACCTAGAGAGGAACCAGGCTATGAGGGGTGACCAGTCCTCTTCCAGCTGTGCCGGGTGGAGATTATAACAGAACATGGCCAAGATGTTCAAATGTTCATAGATGACCAGCAGGGTCAAATAATAATAATCACAGTGGATGTAAAGGGTGCAACAGGTCAGCACCTTAGGAGTAAATGTCAGTTGGCTTTTCATAGCCGACCATTCAAAGTATCTCTACCGCTCCTGCTGTCTCTAGAGAGTTGAAAACAGCAGGTCCGGTGAACAGGTCAGGGTTCCATAGCCGCAGGCAGAACAGTTGAAACTGGAGCAGCAGCATGGCCAGGTGGACTGGGGACAGCGAGGAGTCATCATGCCAGGTAGTCCTGAGGCATGGTCCTAGGGCTCAGGTCCTCCGATAGAGAGAAAAAAAGAAAGAGAGAATTAGAGAGAGCATAGTTAAATTCACACAGGACACCAGATAAGACAGGAGAAATACTCCAGATATAACAGACTGACCCTAGCCCCCTGACACATAAATGTTTGCAGCATAAATACTGGAGGCTGAGACAGGAGGGGTCGAGAGACACTGTGGCCCCATCCGACGAAACCCCCGGACAGGGCCAAACATGCAGGATAAAACCCCACCCACTTTGCCAAAGCACAGCCCCCACACCACTAGAGGGATATCTTTAACCACAAACGTACCATCCTGAGACAAGGCGGAGTATAGCCCACGAAGATCTCCCCCACGGCACAACCCAGACAGGAAGATCACATCCGTGACTCAACCCACTCAAGTGACGCAGCCCTCCCAGGGACAACATGGAAGAGCACCAGTAAGCCAGTGACTCAGTTCACCCTTTCTCTAAAAGGAAATCATATAAAGGCATATTAATCCATTTACTGCTCTAGTTGACATAGGGTTCATAGATTAGACATTGAGCAAAAACCGCCATACAAATATTATTTTTTTAAATGCATGATTTATTTGTATTCTTCTGCTGTTCGCGTTTAGGTCACCTTCAAGATTAAACGTATTCCATCGTGTCAAAGTAAAAAACTCCCCACAATAAAGCGAAGATGAGGAGAAGAAGGGGCATCAATATCGCAATTAACCTGTTAGGGGGGCAGCCCGACGCCGGTACACCTATGACAACATCCAGCTCAAGTGCAGGGCGCGAAATTCAAAATCTATTTTTTTTAAATATTTAACTTTCACACATTAACAAGTCCAATACAGCATTTGAAAGATAAACATCTTGTCAATCCAGCCAACATGTCCGATTTTTTAAATGTTTTACAGAGAAAACACCACATATATTTATGTTAGCTCACCACCAAATAAAAAAGAGGACAGACATTTTTCACAGCACAAGTAGGATGCAAGTAGCATGCACAAGCCAACCTAACTAACCTAGAACCAACCTAAATAACCTAGAAATAACTACCTCAGATGAGATCAGAAAAATATATGGTGGATAGCTAATGAAAGACAAGATCTTGTGAATAGAGCCAATATTTCCGATTTTTTAAGTGTTTTACAGCGAAAACACAACATATCGTTATATTAGCTTACTACATTAGCTAGCACACAGCAGCATTGATTCTAGTCAAACGGTAGCATAGCACAGTTCGACAGATATATGAAAAAGCATCCCAAATTGGGTCCTTATCTTTGTTGATCTTCCATCAGAATGTTCTCCAAGGGGTCCTTTGTTAAGAAACGTCTTTATTTCGATCCAGAACGAACGATTTCCCTCTTGAATTAGCAAGCACACTGGCAGTGCGACGCTAACCTCTCCATCTTGACAAAATTCTTGCGTCGCATCACGTCTAAAGTCCAGAATAAATTTCAATAATATAATTAAACTATATTGAAAAAACATACTTTAGGATGATATTGTGACATGTATCAAATAAAATCGAAGCCAGAGATTATATTCACCTTTAACGAGCGTTTTCCAGGAGCCGAGTCCAGGTTCTACTTCGCGCCCAGAAAAAAAAATAAAGTGCGCAAGTCTCACTCCAAGAGGTTGTGTTCAACCCCAGGACGAGATATTCAAGTCCTTTCTGCTCTCACTTCCGCATGACACCTAGGGGAAGGCGTATGACGTGTTTCTACAGTCCTAAGTGACATGCCCTTTTATAGACAAGGTCTTGAAGAGAGACATCGATTTTGGAAAACTCACTTCCGGATAGGAAATGGGCTGTAAAAATAGTTCTGTTGCACTTAGAGAAATAATTCAAACGTTTTTAGAAACTAGAGACTGTTTTCTATCCAATAGTAGTAATAATATGCATATTGTAAGAGCAAAAATTGATTAACCTCTAACGAGCCTCTACCCCGGATCCGGGAGCACCCCCCCCCCCCCACCCCCCCCCCCCCCCCCACACTGAGCATAGCGTCACAATTAAATAGTAGCATCTAAATATCATTAAATCACAAGTCCAAGACACCTAATGAAAGATACAGATCTTGTGAATAAAGCCACCATTTCAGATTTTTAAAATGTTTTACAGGGAAGACACAATATGTAAATCTATTAGCTAAACACGTTAGCAAAAATCACCATTTTTCTTTGTCCACCATTTTCTCTCAACACCAGTAGCTATCACCAATTCGGCTAAACTAAGATATTGATAGCCACTAACCAAGAAAAAACCTCATCAGATGACAGTCTGATAACATATTTATGGTATAGGATAGGTTTTGTTAGAAAAATGTGCATATTTCAGGTATAAATCATAGTTTGCCATTGCAGCCAGCATCACAAATCTCACCAAAGCTCCTAGAATTACTACAGACAGCAACTTGTATTACCAATTTACTCATCATAAAATATTTCTTAAAAATACACAGCACATAGCAATGGACAGACACAGATCTTGTGAATTCAGACAACATTTCAGATTTTCTAAGTGTTTTACGGCGAAAACACAATAAATCGTTATATTAGCATACCACATACGCAAACGTTACCCGAGCACTGATTCTAGCCAAAGAGAGCGATATCATATCATCGCCAAAATATATAAATTTTTTTCACTAACCTTCTCAGAATTCTTCAGATGACACTCCTGTAACATCATATTACAACATACATATACAGTTTGTTCGAAAATGTGCATATTTAGCCATAAAAAAACGTGGTTATACAATGAAAATAGTAGCAAAACAAGCCTGGAAATGTCGGTCGCCATCTTTGAGTGATCTAGTTTAATCAATAGCTAATCATATACTTGACTAAAAAATACAGGGTTGACAGGAATCGAAAGACAAATTAGTTCTTAATGCAATCGCTGATTTACATTCTTTTTAATTATCCTTACTTTTCAATACAGGTTGCGCCAAGCGAAGCTATACAAAACAAGATGGCGGCGTAAGCTTTAACATTTTTCGACAGAAACACGATTTATCATCATAAATTGTTCTTACTGTGAGCTGTTCTTCCATCAGAATCTTGGGCAAAGAATCCTTTCTTGGGTCTAATCTTCTTTTGGTCGAAAGATGTCCACTTGTCCGTCGAAATGCCCACTAACGTACGACCGGGAACCCGAAATGTGACCAGCGCGTCAAAGTGCACAACAAAGCAATGCCTCAAAATCGCACTTAAAGGATATAAATTGCTATACAACGGTTCAAATTAACTACCTTATGATGCTGTTAACACCTATAACGGGTAAAAACATGACCGGAGAAATATTACTGGCTACACTAATGCTTGGAAAAAGAGCAGGGCGGTGTCCACCGCGCGTCCGGCGCAGCTGGAAAAGAGTTCCTATCTACACGTTTTTTTGTTTTATAGTGGCTGTGATTGCGCAATCGATACCATTCAAAGCGTCATCACGTAAAGGCATCCAGGGGAAGACGTAAGCAGTGTCCGTATCCTCATAGCATTCACAGTGGCCTTTAAACTGACTCCAGATCAGGGGCCAAAATGTGTGAAATCTGACTCCATGTCAGGGAAATTGCTGTAGAATGAGTTCTGTTCCACTCAGAGACAAAATTCCAACGGCTATAGAAACTAGAGAGTGTTTTCTATCCAATAATAGTAATAATATGCATATTGTACGATCAAGAATTGAGTAGGAAGCCGTTTCATCTGTAATGCAAATTATGCTAATGAGAAAACAGCACCCCCTATAGTCGCAAGAAGTTAAGAGGCCGTTTGAAAATGGGCACATATTTTCCAGTTTTTCAATACGCCCCCTGCAGCCATAAGAAGTTAAGACAATGGGAGAAGAATGTGCAGGGACGCAGCTTGAGGTCCAGGGCAGAATGCTGGGAACGGACATCCCCCACTCTGACATCCGAAGTGTCGGCCTCCACCACGAACTGACGGAACAGGTCAGGATTAACTAATCCTGACCTGTTTCGTCAGGATTAGGAGCTGTGGATAAGCGGTGGTTGAGGTCCCTGGATGCTCAATCAGCAGCTGGGGACCACGTGACCGGAACCTTGGGAGAGGTGAGTGCAGACAGGGTGGAAGCCAGGGTGCTGTAACCCCGGATAAAGGAAACGTTACAGCTGCAATCTGGAAGTAGGATGGGGCCAATCCACCACCGCTCTCACCTTTCCGGGATCCATCTGTACATTCCCAGCAGCGATGATGTAACGATGATTTGCACTTTTACGCTTTCACAAAAAGCTGGTTCTCCAGGAGGTAGTGGAGGACCTGTCGGACATGGAGAACATGTTCTTGGGCTGAGTGGGAGAAAACAAGGATAACGTTGAGGTAGACGAAGACGAACCTGTTCAACATGTTATAGAGAACGTCATTAACCAGGTCCTGGAACACAATGGAGCATTGCTTAAACCAAATGGCATGACCAGATATTCGTAGTGAATGCTGGCCGTGTTAAAGACCATCTTCCACTCGTCCCCTTTCCATATCTGTACCAGGTGGTAGGTGTTCGAAGCGGCTCAAAGGTCGAGGAGATGAGTGGTAGCAGGTAGTCGACGCACAGGCGCAGGGTTTTGTCCTTCTCCACTAAGAAGAACCCTTCACCGGTAGGGAAGGCAAAAGGACAGATACACCATGCAGCCAGGGAGTCCTCAATGTAGGTCTCCATAGCCAATCGTCTCCGGATCTGACAGTGAATACAGTTGTCCCGGGGTGGTGTTGTGCCTGGGAGAAGGTCGATCCTGCAGTCATAGGGTCGTTGTGGAGGAACCGAAGTGGCCCGCACCTTACTGAAAACCTCCAGGAAATCCTGGTACTCTGCGGGAATGGCGGAGAGGTCCGGGGAAACTTCCGAGCCCACAGGAAGACGTCCCAGGTTAGGCTGCACCGACTTCAGGCAATGGGCGTGGAAGAACGGACTCCAGCCCATGATGGTACCAGCAGTCCAGTCAATGAGGGGATTATGTCGCTGGAGAAAAGAGAATCCCAATACCACAGAAACCTGAGGAGATTTAATAAGAATGAATTGGATAGCCTTGCTATGATTTCCTGACACTTGCCGGTTGATGGGAGTGGTGTTGTGGGTGACCCTGCCTATAGAGCGCCCATCCAGCACTCTAACATCCATGGGAATGGAGGGGCTGAGTGGTGATGCTCAGCTCGGATGCCAGGGTGGCATCCATAAAACTCTCATCGGCCCCAGGGTCGATGAATACCCGGAGAGATTTCGACTGGTTCCCCCACAGCACGATGGCATGGAGTGGGGTGCGAGTAAGAAGAGAGGGAAAGTTATCCGTATGACCCACAAGAGTACTCACACCTACTAGTGAGCCTGGTCTTTTAGTGGACATGAGGACACAAAAAGACCAGTAGTCCTGCAATACAGGCAACTCTTTGTGTTAATTTCTTATGGATAGGGGGCAGCATTTTCACTTTTGGATAAAAAGCGTGCCCAGAGTAAACTGCCTCCTACTCAGTCCCAGATGCTAATATATGCATATTATTAGTATTGGATAGAAAGCAAGTTTCGAAAACTGTTTGAATGATGTCTGTGAGTATAACAGAACTCATATGGCAGGCAAAAACCTGAGAAAAAATCCAAACAGGAAGTGGGAAATCTGAGGTTTGTAGTTTTTAAACTCAGCCCCATTGAATATACAGAATATACAATATACAGAATATATTTATCTCAGCCACAAACTCCTCCAGGCTGAAGCACACGACAGACTGTTGTTCTCACACTGCCGTAGCTCAGGTGAGAGCCCTCCCAGACATCAGTGTGATGAGGTACGCTATCTTGGAGCGGTCCGAGGGGAAGGAGGAGGGCTGCAGCTCGAAAATTAGGGAACAATGAGTGATAAACGCCCAGCAGGTTCCTGACTTTCCAGCGAAGCGTTCCGGAGGAGATAAGTTGCGTTCTCTGGAAGCCGGGGTGGCCGTGAGAGAAGCGGGGTTACTGAGCAAGGTTACTGAGGGGCTGGGAGGTTACCATCATGCTAGGCTGCCTAACCGACATCCCCCATGAATTGCTCCAGCAATTTATCCAACGCGCGGTCATGGTGTTCAGCCATGGTCTGGAAACTTCCATAAGACCACGAAGCAACTCCTCGTGCCTCCCAATGGGGGCTCCTTGGGAGGAGACATCATTGTGGAGCTGGTCAGAGTCTGCTGGGTCAGCCAGGGCCAGTTAATACTATCAGACCTCAAGATAAGACCCAGATGCAGACAGTTCGAAATACCAAATGTTTATTTACGAAACAGGGGGTAGGCAAATGACAGGTCAAAGTCAGGCAGAGGTCAGTAATGCAGGGCAGTCCGTAAGGTACAGAACGGCAGCCATGCTCAGGGTCAGGGCATGCAGGGGTCAGTAATCCAGGGCAGGCAGGGGTGGGTAATCCAGGGCAGTCCGTAAGGTACAGAACGGGAGGCAGTCTCAGGGTCAGGGCAGGCAGAATGGTCAAAAACCGGGAGAACTAACAAGAAACAGAAGTTCGGGGAAAAACACTGGTAGGCTTGACAAGACAAGATGAACTGGCAACAGACAAACATATAACACATGTGTAAATGCACCGGTGATAATGGGGAAGATGGGTGACACCTGGAGGGGGGTGGAGACAACCACAAAGACAGGTGAAACAGATCAGCGTGTGACACGCTGCGCTTGCCAGTACCACTTATCATTATCACTGGGGTAGTATGTGGGATCTTCTTTTCATTAAGACCACTTTAGCTGAAACGGGAAGGTGAATGAAATCTCCCTCAACAATTATCATAACTGTCATAATGTTTTTGAGTTTTGATGGGATTTAGTTGAAGAACAAGATTTAATGCGGACTTAAAACACATTGGTGTTATCATGTTTTTGACGTGATACCTTGTGAGTAATACTGTGGTCTGCCATGCTGAGACCATAATAGGAGATAACGTGGGTGTACGTGGCATTACCGTCATCTAAGTGGTGAAGGTTCCTACAGCGGAGAGATATAACATGGTATTTTAACAGTAAATCTCCAGCTGAGCTTCTGCTAACTCTTATCCTCTTTAACTGAGACTAATCGTTATACTAATCCTAGCTTTCAAACGCGTGTGTGTGTGTGTGTGTGTGTGTGTGTGTGTGTGTGTGTGTGTGTGTGTGTGTGTGTGTGTGTGGTGTGTGACAAAGAGAAAGTGTGTGTATCTGTGTGTGTGTCCCTTTCAAGTGTCTATGCAGATGTGTATGTGCGAGTGTGTGTGTGCGAGTGTGTGTGTGTGTGTGTGTGTGTGTGTGTGTGTGTGTGTGTGTGTGTGTGTGTGTGTGTGTGTGTGTGTGTGTGTGTGTGTGTGTGTGTGTGTGTGTGTGATGTGAGTCATTTGGACAGGTTGTGTTTGGTGTTAAACATAATCCAATTGAAAATCTGGCGGCCAGCGCTAAAAGCATCACCTGCACTCTCTCTCCGCTGTAAATGACCTCAAAATGGCACCTTCACTAATTGACGAAAGCCTCACTTTTCAAATCAGGAGACGAGGGGTTAATTCAAATACAGCACTTCAAAGAGCTGGATAATTCTTGACGCCTTTTAGACATAAGAATGTTATATTTGTCACTATTATTTACTTGACATTTGGCTGGCTTGTTCATTACAAGATGAAAAGAGCGAGAGAGCATCAAAGTGCTGTACTATGTGCAGAGCATTCTGGTCCTTTGTCTATAACTGGGTCCATTGTGCACTGCTGTATATTTAGTAAGGTGGTTATTTGCAGATGAGGATTGCATATGAGGCAGAGATATTCAATTATGATCCTTGAGAACCACAGCACTGTTGTTTTCTATCCTTTCCCTCCAATCAGGGACTGATTTAAACCTTGGTCACCAGGTGAGCGACCACTGTGCCCGATCTTTGGCCGACATCACAGTAACTGACCAATTATCTACCAGGTACAGTAGAAACTAAAACGAAAAGTACTTCAGTCCTCAATGGTTGTTATTGAATACACCTGACACAATAGATGAATGTATAGAGGTGACATCCACATAACATGGAGTTACAAGGTGGTGGAATCAAATCCCAGGCTGTTCTCCGCCAAGGCCGAGAAACGGAATACCCAAGCCGTCTTGTAAACGTGTCTGATCCCCTCTTCGATCCAGCTCAGGTTGGATAAGGAGACTACCGCGACATCTCTGAAGTTCAGTTAGATGTTGGTTCTCATTGAGTCACCCTGGAATACAAGTAAAGTTTAAAGTAAGGACTAAAGATGAAGAAAGAAAGACAGAACAAAAAAATAATAAAATTGTCCCAAACACCATTATTTAAAAAAACACAATTCCATTGTATTTGAGAGCCCAGCCAGATGCTTGTACTTGTGTTTATTATAGACTTAAATACATATCATTGTTGAAATGGGGTTTAATACAATGCCCCAAAACCACTGTACCACTCAGTAATCAGCACTCAGCATGCATGGGCACAGGCAGGGCATCATTCTTTGTTTTTGTCAAAGTCCAACAGCCGGTGTTGTGACACCTCTACATTAGCGTGCATACTGAGTCTGACATGTTACGTAACACCACTAGGAGTGTCTGGCTCCTGTGGTGTGTGTGTGTGAAGGAGAGAGAGAACGACAGGGAGGTCGAGGCAGTGTAGTAATCAAGAGACAGTAGGGTGGCAGGTACACTAGTCAACAGACTGCTGGGCTACATTCACACACAGACACCATCAGTCATCACCAGACCAACATTGGGATTGCATCATATTCTGCCCCACCGTGAGAGCAGTGTGTTTGCCTGTTACTGCTAATGAGGTGTGTCTCTCTCTCTCTCTGTGTGTGTGTGTGTGTGTGTGTATGTACTCTGCCGCTGGTCTACTCAGGTGGGTTACATCTGGCACTTCCCTAGGATCAACACACACACACCACAAGTGTTGCTGAGAGCTCCAGCTGCTGCTGCGACCAAACTCTCCCACTTATCCCGCCCGTACCCTGCGAGCAAGCACAACTAACTCCCAGCCTCCTCGTGGCACATTGTAATGCAATGCAATTGGGATCATCATTTGTTACACGGCATTAGCACAAGGGGGCTCCGGTCCAGCAACAAACACAACAACAGCAAAATGTAAAACCGATTATTGTGTCTCTCTCTTTCTCTCTCTCTGCTTATTCACTATCTGTTTAGCTTCTTTTCAAGCGCAGCAGAGTGTGAAAACACTGTAAGGTTGACTGTGTGTGGGGAAAGGCTTCTGGGGGATATATTTCTCACCATACCCAGAAAATGATAAACTATGAATAAGCCGAATAAAGAAAGGTAGAATAAAATGGAAGAAAAGGTATAACAGTGGAGGCTATTGTGTGGAACTGTAATGGCCCACAATCCTTTGACAAAATGTCACTCGGAATGGGTTAGGTCTTCTGTGGTATAGATGTCACTCAGGTTTTTGTTGGTGTCCGTTGTTGACACTCTCTGGACACTTCTAGTTCTCTATCGAAGTGTCCTGGGATCACTAGCTAATCTGCATGAGACTGATGCTGGCCTGCTGGCTAAATATCACGCTTTGTGTCCGTGGCTACATGTGTGACTCAGGGAATAATAGGATAAGCGTCATGGTCTGGACAGCAGTGTATTGTATTCTTGTTCACATGAATGTCAACACACTAAGGATGGTGTAAACCAGGGATTCTCAACTGGGGGTCGTAGGGTCGGGGGAGGATTTTAAGGGGTCATGGACACTTTTACAAGAATATAAAACATTTAATAAAAAATATTTTGAAAGGTAACCGCTACACTGAAACATTTATTTTGAAAGGATACGGCGTCGCCGCATATTGTTGCTTACTTTCACAACGTTACCGCTACACACAGGCGTGTGTGTGCTGCACCGCTTATTGTTAAAGACTTTACACTTGCAGCGCGTCAGCAGTGTTGAAATAGCTAGCTATGTTCGGACTTGGAAGGTTTTCGCGCTGCACACACTCACTGAACCCCCCCCCCCCCCCCCCACACACACACACTGATCCAATAAAAATGGCACTCTGCAACATTGTTTTGTTTGAAATGTGGCACGTCCAATCAGATAATACAGATCTTCTTCTGACAGCTTGATTGATAGCTACCTATGCAGATGTTTTCTTCAGGCATTGCACATGTGGATAGTTAGCTGTCATATAACTCATGTAGGCTAGGTGTCAGAGTAAAATCGGTGGACAAGTTTTTTAAACGTGCAGCTCCCTCTTCATCTACTGCTGCTTCCAATCTCAACAACAAGGCAGACAACCGGGTCCCTGTCAAGAAGAGAAAATACAACCCCCGACTTCATCAAATATGGTTGTATATATATTGAAGACAGGCAGGGTGAGTGTAGACGTCCTATGCAACGAGCTGTTAGCTAATGAGAGCATGAAACCCTTCATAATGAAAAGGCATCTGGACACCAAGCATCCAAGTCACAAAGATAAGACAGGTGACCTTTTTTAAAAGAAAATGTCAATATCTGGTGTCCTGACAAGATTCATTGAAGAAGGTATGCTGACAAGAAAAGCCACTTTGCGTATACCTTGAGGGCCAGCCCATTGCTATGTGCAAAAAAAGCAGACACCAGTGCAGAGGATCTCATACTCCCTGCTGCGAATGATATGTGCACTGAAATCTTGGGAGAGTCAGCCGCCAACAAACTTAAAACTATACCCCTATCCAATGACAACATGAGAAGGAGAATCCAGGACATGTCTGAGGACATAACGTGCCAGACATCAGAGTGCATCAGTGAATATGGCCACTATCCACTGCAGCTTGATGAATCCACAGATGTGGCTAACCATTCAAATGGTCTATGCTAGACATGTGTGGGATGATAACTTTGAGGAGCAGTTCCTTTTTAGTGCTGATTTTCCCACCAACACCATTGCAGAGGCTGTCTTTAACACAATTGATATGCACCTGGGCTCCGCGGAACTGGTCTGGGATGGATGCGTCGGTGTGACCGCTGATAGGGCAGCTGCCATGACAGGAAAGCACTTTGGAGTAGTAAAGCGGATCCTGGAGAGAGCACCGACTGCTTCCTACACAGGGAGGCATTGGCAGCGAAGGACATGGTGCCTGAGCTCCACGCCACTCTCCAGGATGTGACCAAGTGTGTCAACTATATCAAAACGAGTTCCAGGAAAAGCAGGTGTTTCCAGGCCTTCTGTAGGGATATGAGGAGCGAGTACCAGCGGGTGCTTTATCATGCAGAGGTCCGCTGGCTTTCCAGGGGTAAAGTGTTGGGTCGCTTTTATGAGCCTCTGGCGGAGATTGCTGCGTTTCTTCCGGAAAACAGGTCATCTCTGGCCGAACATTTCGATTGTGAGGAATGGCTCGCACAGGTTGCCTACCTGGCAGATATTTTTGATCATCTGACATCTCTCAATGTGTCAATGCATTTGGGTAAATCATGATTCTAACAGGAGTATTGACATGTTTCCCAATGCTGATTTCGAAATTCAGAATCTGATCAACAAAGAGCACGGCGACACACTCAAAAAACAAACATTAAACAGCATCTTGTCAAGCTGTAAGGAAAGTTTTGCGACTACTTCCCGGAGCAGAACAGGAGACAAGACGACTGGATACGGGACCCCTTTTGAGTGGAGAAGGGAAGCGTCACGTTGCCAGGCAACGAAGAGGGTCAGCTGGTGGAGTTGTCATTTGGTCTTGGAGTAAGCATGCGTGTCCCCGGAATGACACTGCCACAGTTCTGGTGAAGCTTAGCGGGAGAGTATCCTGCTCTCTCCTGTCATGCAATCAGAATCATGCTACCGTTCAGCCGTTCACACCTATCTGTGTGAAAGTGGCTTCTCTGCTATGGCCGTGCTGAAAACTAAAAGCAGAAACAAACTGGACAGCCAGCATGACCTCCGAGTAGCCCTGTCAACTATCACCCCAGATTTCAAACTAAAGAAACACCCCCAGCTTTCCCACTGGTAGGCCACACACGCACGTGCACACACACACAATACACAAACCGTTTAATGAGTTATTGTTCACTAGATTAATTCTTGTTAATTAACTCTGACATTCATATTACATGTTATGAACTAGTTAAAAACATACACCTTTAAAAAAACGTTAAGCTTATGAAAAAAAAAATTTTTAACCTTTATTTAACTTTATTTAAGGTTGTGAAACTATTCACATGGTAATTGATGAATAATTCCTAATGATTGCTGTTTTTTCTATTTAAAAAAACTGGTATGTGTTACTGTTCATTAACATTATTGGAAGGGTTTTGATGTCATGTTCTTCTAATGTCATGAGTCTTATAATGTGTTACACCCCACTCCTAATTAAAATGGTTTATTCTCTTGAATTTATAATTAATGTTTTCTCCGTTAATATGGCTGTGTAGCCTCCCGGGTGACGCAGTGGTCTAGAGCACTGCATTGCAGCGCTAGCTGTGCCACCAGAGACTCTGGGCTCGCGCCCAGGGTCTGTCGCAGCCGGCCGCGTCCGTGGGGTGACGCACAATTGGCCTAGCGTCATTAGGGAGGGTTTGGTCGGTAGGGATATCCTTGTCTCATCGCGCACAAGGGACTCCTGTGGCGGGCCGGGCGCAGTGCGCACTAACCTGGTAGCCAGGTGCATGGTGTTTCCTCCAACACATTGGCGCTTCCGGGTTGGAGGCGCACTGTGTTAAGAAGAAGCAGCTTGGTTGGGTTGTGTTTCGGAGGATGCATGGCTATGTAGATAATTGGCCATCTTTCTGGGACTCACCCATAAACAGGACCAAGCCTGGCCTGCTGAGGAGTGACAGACTCTATCCTAGCTGGAGGGGTGCTCTGATCAGCTCAGCTAACTCCCCTAGCTCTACAATGAGATAGGGTGCAGGCCAGGCAGCAAAATGTATACCAGCCTGCCAGCTTAGTGCAGTCTGCCTCTAGCACAGTCAGTGTAGTCAGCTCAGCTATCCCCATTGAGATCATGTCTGTGCCTTGATCTAGGTTGGGCAAAACTAAACGCCACTATCTCACTTGGCCAAAAGCCAGAGAAAATGCAGCCCGCCAAATTCAAATAAAATACTAACTTAACTTTCGTAATTTAACTTTCGTTAATGTTTTTCGTCATAATCCTGGACTTTCAGACCACCATTTTATTACGTTTGCAATCACAACAAATAATCTGCTCAGACCCCAACCAAGGATCATCAAAAGCCGTGCTATAAATTCTCTGACAACCCAAATATTCCTAGATGCCCTTCCAGACTCCCTGCACCTACCCAAGGACGTCAGAGTATGAAGTCGCACCCCTAAAAAAAAAACATTTGTCGTAACAAACTAGCTCCCTGCTTTACATAAAATACCCGTGCCCTGGGGCAAGCTTCCAGAAAATTGGAACGGAAATGGCGCTACACCAAACTGGAAGCCTTCCGACTAGCTTTGAAAGACAGTACCGTGCAGAATCGAAGAGCCCTCACTGCTGCTCGATCATCCTATTTTTTCAACATAATTGAGGAAAACAAGAACAATCCAAAATGCATTTTTGATACTGTTGCGAAGATAACTAAAGCAGCATTCCCCAAGAGAAGATGGCTTTCACTTCAGCAGTGATAAATTCATGAACTTCTTTGACGAAAATATCATGATCATTAGAAAGCAAATTACGGACTCCTCTTTAAATCTGCGTATTTCTCCAAAGATCAGTTGTCCTGAGTCTGCATGACCTAGGATCAAGGGAGACACTTACGTTTTTTAATACTATACCTCTTGACACATGGATGAAAATAGTAATGGGCTCTAAACCTTAAAGTTGCATACTGGACCCTATTCCAACTAAACTACTGAAAGAGCTGCTTCCTGTGCTTGGCCCTCCTATGTTGAACATAATAAACGGCTACCTATCCACAGGATGTGTACCAAACTCACGACAAGTGGCAGTAATAAAGCCTCTCTTGAAAAAGCCTAACCTTGACCCAGAAAATATAAAAAACTATCGGCCTATATCGAATCTCCCATTCCTCTCAAAAAAATGAAAAAGCTGTTGCGCAGCAACTCACTGCCTTCCGGAAGACAAACAATGTATATGAAACGCAGTGCTTCAGTCTGGTTTTAGACCCCATCATGGCACTAAGACTGCACTTGTGAAGGTGGTAAATTACATTTTAATGGCGTCAGACCGAGGCTCTGCATCTGTCCTCGTGCTCCTAGACCTTAGTGTTGCATTTGATACCATTGATCAACACATTCTTTTGGAGAGATTGAAAGATATCAGTTTGTCTCTGTAGATGGTTTGTCCTCTGACAAAGCAACTGAACATTTTGTTGTTCCTCGAGGCTCAGTTCAAGGACCACTGTTGTTTTCACTATATATTTTACCTCTTGGTGATGTCATTCGGAAACATAACGTTAACTTTCACTGCTGTGCGGACGACACA
This sequence comes from Salvelinus fontinalis, assembly GCF_029448725.1. Lineage (NCBI taxonomy): Eukaryota > Metazoa > Chordata > Actinopteri > Salmoniformes > Salmonidae > Salvelinus > Salvelinus fontinalis. The sequence goes on along the minus strand of NC_074704.1, from coordinate 15,917,126 downwards.
CAGTTGTACTTTTTGATGAAACATGGTGAAGCCCCAAAATTGCCCTCCCTGGAAGCCTGTGTTTCAGACATAAGGAAGTGGATGGTGGCAAATGTTCTACCTTTACTCGGGCAAAACAAAGATGCTAGTTCTAGGTCCCAAGAAACAAAGAGATCTTATGATGGATCTGGCAATTATTCTTGATGGTAGTACAGTCGTCTCAAATAAATCTTTAAAGGACATCGGCGTTACTCTGGACCCTGAACATATCAAGGCTGTTTCAAGGACAGCTTTTTTTCCATCTACATAACATTGCAAAAATCAGAACATTTCTGTCCAAAATGATGCAGAAAAATGCTTTTGTCACTTCTAGATTAGATTACTGCAATGCTCTACTTTCCGGCTATGCGGATAAAGCACTAAATAATCTTCAATTAGAGCTAAAAACGGCTGCTAGAATCTTAAATAGAACCCCAAAAATGTATCATATTACTCCAGTGCTAGCCTACCTACACTGGATTCCTGTTAAGGCTAAGGCTGATATCAAGGTTTTACTGCTTACCTACAGAGCATTACATGGGCTTGCTCCTACCTATCTTTCCGATTTGGTCTTGCTGTACATACCTAGATGTCACAAGACGGTCACAAGACGCAGGCCTCCTTACTGTCCCTAGAATTTCTAAGCAAACAGCTAGAAGCAGGGCTTTCTCCTAGAGAGCTCCATTTTTATGGAATGGTCTGCCTATCCATGTGAGAGACAGACTCAGTCTCAACCTTTATTTATTTATTGAAGATTCATCTCTTCAGTATGTCCTATGATTGCGTGTAGTCTGGCCCAGGAGTGTGAAGGTGAACGGAAAGGCACTGGAGCAATGAACCGCCCTTGCTGTCTCTGCCTGGCCGGTTTCCTTCTCTCCACTGGGATTCTCTGCCTCAAACCCTATTACAGGGGCTGAGTCATTGGCTTACTGGTGCTCTTTTTCATTGGTTTACATGCCTTCCCTAGGAGGGGTGCGTCACTTGAGTGGGTTGAGTGACTGACATGATCATCCTGTCCGGGTTGGCACTCCCCCTTGGGTTCGTGCTGTGGGGAAGATCTTTGTGGGTTATACTCGGCCTTGTCTCAGGATAGTAAGTTGGTGGTTAAAGATATCCCTCTAGTGGTGTAGGGGCTGTGCTTTGGTAAAGTGGGTGGGGTTATATCCTGCCTGTTGGGCCCTATCCGGGAGTATCGTCGGACGGGGCAACAGTGTCTCGCGACCCCTCCTGTCTCAGCCTCCAGTATTTATGCTGCAAAAGTTTATGTGTCAGGGGGCTAGGGTCAGTCTGTTATATCTGGAGTATTTTTCCTGTCTTATCCAGTGTCCTGTGTGAATTTAAGTATGCTCTCTCTAATTGTCTCTCTCATTTTCTCTATTTTTTCTCTCTCTCTCTCTTTCTCTCTTCTCTCGGAGGACCTGAGCCTCAGGACTACATGACTTGATGACTCCTTGCTGTCCCCAGTCCACCTGGTTGTGCTGCTGCTCCAGTTTCAACTGTTCTGCCTGCGGCTATGGAACCCTGACCTGTTCACCGGATGTGCTACCTTGTCCCATACCTGCTGTTTTAAACTCTCTAGAGACAGTAGGTGCGGTAAAGATACTCTATGCCAACTGACATTTACTCCTGAGGTGCTGACCTGTTGCACCCTCTACAGCTACTGTGATAATTATTATCTGACCCTGCTGGTCATCTATGAACATTTTACATCTTGGTCATGTACTGTTGTAATCTCCACCCGGCACAGCTAGAAGAGGACTGGCCATCCTTCATAGCCTGGTTTCTCTCTAGGTTTCTTCCCAGGTTCCGGCCTTTCTAGGGAGTTTTTCCTAGCCACCGCTCTTCTACACCTGCACTGCTTGCTGTTTGGGTTTTAGGCTGGGTTTCTGTACAGCGCTTTGTGACATCAGCTGATGTAAGAAGGGCTTTATAAATACATTTGATTGAGTGATTGTAAATACTTTCCCAAGAAGGCAGCTGCAATACAACATTACAAAATGTAATCATCAACTGTCCATAATATTAGGTCGCGACTCAATTGTCATTGTCACATGTTGGTCCACAGGCAAAACCAGTTGAGAACCACTGGTGTAAACGGTGTGATGTCAGTGTTGTCGTGCTGATGGTGTATCATACCTGGGTTCAAATAGTTTTTGCTTTCTTAAAAATGCGTTGAGTGTTTGATTGAGCCTGCCTGGAGAGCTAGGTGGATGGATTTGCACTTTTGGGACGATTCCAGTGGTTCTGGTTGGAGTACACATGACATGCTATAAGACAGCTAATGTAGAGTAAATTTGATTGGTGTAAACACGACATGCTATAAGGTAGCTAATGTAGAGTAAATCTGATTGGTGTAAACATGACATAGAAAACAGTCTATAGTTTCTATAGGAGTTGAAATTTTGTCTCTAAGTGGAACAGAGCCCATTCTACAGCAATTTCCCTGACATGGATTCAGATTTCAGAAATGTTGGCCACTGTTCTGAAGTCAGTTAAAACGGCACTGATATTGCTAAGACTATACTGACACTTCTTACGTCTTCCCCTGGATGCCTTTACGTGATGACGATTCCAATGGGGTCGATTGCGCGTTCACAGGCCCCACAAATGAAAAAACCCTGAAGCTAGTCATTCTTTTGGAGCTGCGTCATGCGCCTAGAGGACACCGGCCCGCTCCTGTTCCAAGCATTAGTGAAGGGGGTAATATTACTCGGGTCATGTTTCTACTCGTTATGGGAGTTAAAAACATCATAAGGTAGTTAATTTAAAGCGTTTTATAGCAATTTATATCCGTTTAGTGCGATTTTGGGACATTTATTTTTGCAACGATGTGAATAGTTGGGCACGCTTTTCAGTTCATCCCGAACGCAGTAGGCATTTCCACATGGCAAGAGGACAGCTTTCCACCAAAAGACGATTGCTCTCAAGAAAGGATCCTTTGCCCAAGATACTGATGGAAGAACAGCTCAAGGTAGGACATTTTTATTATGATAAATCGTGTTTCTGTCGAAACATTTTAGTGGCTTAGGACGCCATGTTTTATGACGTAGCTTCGCTAGACGCAAACTGTATTGAAAAGTAAGGATAAATTAAAAAATGTTATTCCGCAATTGTATTAAGAATTAAATTGTCTATCAATCCCTGTCCACCCTATATTTTTTAGTCACGTTTATGAGTATTTATGTATAAGAGTAGATCACTGTCTAAGTGGCGCAAGGACTTTTTCTGACCAGCTTGTCTACATTTCACATTGTCTAACCATGATTTTGGTGGCTAAATATAAACATTTGCGATCAAACTCTATATGGAATGTGTAATATGATGTTACAGGAGTGTCATCGGAAGAATTCTGAGAAGGTTAGTGAAAAAATTAATATATTTTGGCGATGTTGACTTTTATCGCTCACTTTGGCTAGAATCAATGCTGGGCTGCTATGTGCTATGTGCTACGCTAATATAACGATTTATTGTGTTTTCGCTGTAAGACACTTAGAAAATCTGAAATATTGTCTGTATTCACAGGATCTGTGTCTTTCGATTCGTGTATGCTGTGTATTTTTACGAAATGTTTGATGATTAGTAAGTAGGTAAACACGTTGCTCTAAGTAGTTTTTCTATTCCATTTGTGACGGTGGGTGCAATTGTAACCTATGCCATCTACCTGAAATATGCACTTTTTTCTAACAAAACCTATCCCATACCATAAATATGTTATCAGACTGTCATCTAATGAGTTTTTTTGTTGGTTAGGGGCTATAAATATCTTAGTTTAGCCGAATTGGTGATGGCTACTGGTGTTGGTGGACAAATAAAAGATGGTGGATTATGCTAATGTGTTTTTAGGTAATAGATGTACATCTTTACATATTGTGTCTTCCCTGTAAAACATTTTAAAAATCGGACAAGTTGACTGGATTCACAAGATCTGTGTCTTTCATTAGCTGTATTGGACTTTAATGTGTGAAAGTTAAATATTTAAAAAATATTTTTTTTTTGAATTTCGCGGCACTGGTTTTTCAGTGGGGGGGGGGGGGGGTGTGCCGCTAGCGCCACGCTGATCCTAGACAGGATAAGGTAGCTAATGTAGAGTAAATCTGATTGATGTAAACATGACATGCTATAAGGTAGCTAATGTAGAGTAAATCTGATTGGTGTAAACACGACATGCTATAAGGTAGCTAATGTAGAGTAAATCTGATTGGTGTAAACATGACATGCTATAAGGTAGCTAATGTAGAGTAAATCTGATTGGTGTAAACATGACATGCTATAAGACAGCTAATGTAGAGTAAATCTGATTGGTGTAAACACGACATGCTATAAGGTAGCTAATGTAGAGTAAATCTGATTGGTGTAAACATTACATGCTATAAGGTAGCTAATGTAGAGTAAATCTAATTGGTGTAAACATGACATGCTATAAGGTAGCTAATGTAGAGTAAATCTGATTGGTGTAAACATGACATGCTATAAGGCAGCTAATGTAGACTAAATCTGATTGGTGTAAACATGACATGCTATAAGGTAGCTAATGTATAGTACATCTGGACAGTATAATGACTTTACGCCGTGCAATGATTTAGTTGACAAATCCACAATCAAGATTTCCACAAATTATAATTTTTTGGGGAGGGACTCTGTGGCATACAGCAAGTCTGAGACATGTTCTATTTATGAGATATTCAGACAGAAAGTCTACCACCAACAGTGCCAATCTACAATAATGAATCCCAGTATATTACGTAATCCAAGGTTAATTCAAGGTCATTTGACAGTGCAGATCCTATCCCTCTCTCAAAACAACTAAACGTTCTTCCACCACCCTCTCTCCTTTCTTTTCAATTTCTTTTTCTGATCCGCCATGTTTACTAGCTACAGTAGCAGTGCCGCTTAAATATTTAGGGCCATTTGCTCTCCTCCAGAAATACTGCCATCTCGTGCTTCATGAATATAAATTAGTCTGAATTCAATGGGAATGAAGGATTTCCCGAATGTATAAGTCCCCCCCACCTCTCTCTCTCTTTCCTTCCCCCTTCCCCTCTATCAGAGGAATCCTTTCTTAATGAAAGAAATAGACCCTCAATTCCTCAACTCATCACACTGTAATATGTCAACTGGGCCCGGGAGAGACCTCGTGGTAGAGACACTTCTTATCTGCAGTGCAGGGGGAAAGCACCACCGCACCGAGCAGAGTGCCTCCGCACTTTTTCCACCTGAATTTAATGTGAGGTGGTTGAACAGTGTCTAGGGAGTGAGGGGAGTGAGGCAAAGGCCCTGGCCCTAGAAGGAGGCTACTCTGAGTCTATCACTCTATAACAGGGTCTCCAGGGGTGCATCTCTCTCTAAGGTCTCTCAGCTCGGGGCTTAGGTCTGTAGCTCTGTGTGGGTGATATTATGTTACAAGTGACGATTAAACTTTCAGGAGTTGGTGTATATGGGATGACATAACAGGGAAATCATTTCAAGCTTATGTCTGGAGAAACATCCATATTTCACTCAGTAACAGGCCTAAGGTGAGTGAGTTGTGCACCACATGCTAGGACTAATTTTAAAACTATGCATAAATACACAAAACACATAGATTTTTCATTACATGGCTTAATTAAGGTAAAAATCAATGCAACTCATAACAGTGATGTGTACGGGGGCCTCCCGGGTGGCGCAGTGGTCTAGGGCTGCGGTTGACAAATGCTCCAGATCAGCAGAGGTAGGAAGACTGAGCCCTGGGGGACTCCATGTCAACACAGGCAGCCAGGTCAGGGATGGCTGACTTCCACCGGCTGACGTTAGCTACCTCCCAATCACAAAGTGATTTACATCACGCAAAGCAGGTTAGGCAAGTGCCGATTCTAATTATGACACTGTCATTGATGTATCAATTAATTACCTAGCCTGAACTAACAGGAAGCAACAAAGCCTGAGGTCCCTGTAGGACTCACTATGGCCTGGTCTGGCCTCAGTGTGATTAGGAACCTCCCCCAATGTATTGACATGCTGTCAAGTGAAGTTATGGTGTTATGGTTGGTTGGGATAATAGTTATAAAGGACCGAGTGAGTCCAATGAGGGTACAGTGTCCAGTTAAGGACATTACAGCACGACTGAATCACAGCTTTGGTAATTTATTGATTCAATTTCTTTCCATTAAGTCAAACAAAAGTATGGTGTCCAGTTTAGTACATTATAGTGGTGCAGACTCTCAGGGTGTTTTGGTTACATAGTAATACTCATCTCTCCTCACTTATTATTAATGGAATATATAAAGTGTGATATTGTAAGGGAGAAAAAGGTGTAGATTCATGCGCAGATTGCGGCAGATGTTTATTAAGCAGAAGGCAGGAATCGTGGTCACAGTCAGGTAATGGTCAAACACAGGCAGGTAATGGTCAAACACAGGCAGGTAATGGTCAAACACAGGCAGGTAATGGTCAAACACAGGCAGGTAATGGTCAAACACAGGCAGGTAATGGTCAAACACAGGCATGTAATGGTCAAACACAGGCAGGTAATGGTCAAACACAGGCAGGTAATGGTCAAACACAGGCAGGTAATGGTCAAACACAGGCAGGTAATGGTCAAACACAGGCAGGTAACGGTCAAACACAGGTAGGCAGTCAAAAACAAACAATACCTCACAACCATATAAACAGAAAGAACTGAACTAAATAGGGAGCTGATGAGACCAGGTGAGAAACGAACACAGGTGAAATCAGTGAACACAAATGAATATCAGGGCTTACGTTCTAGAACACAAAGACCCAGGGCTACGTTCAAGAACACAAAGAAAAAAAACACAAGTTTGACTAAGAAAAGAAAAACAGAACCTTACCGAAATCTATGTATGTACACTGAACAAAAATATGAACACAAAATAAAAAGTGTTATTCACATCTATCATGAGCTGAAATAAAATATTACAGAAATTTCCATACGCACAAAAACATGATTTAGCTCAAATGGTGTGCACAATTATTTATATATATATATATACAATCTACAGTCCTATTAACATCCCTCATCTTCTCTACGTTATTTTAAACATAGCAAAATGAGCAGAGAGACAGACGTTAGGAGCAAATTGCGTAAAATGATCACCAAACATATCTGATAATTGGGGTACGGACACCAAAAGTGAACCAAATTAATGGGATCCTGAAATAGTGTGTGCAACTGGTCTAAGGAAGTCAGGTGCAGGAGAGCAGAGATGAGTGAACAGGCACACTTTAATCAGGCAGAGTAAAACAGCCGGACGCAACTGTGTCAACACTCTGGCACAAGGAACAAGTGATAGCGCACAAAATCACACAACCTTGTGCAAAATAACAAAACCACGGGTAACTTCTTGCCACTATAGGGGGTGCTGTTTTGCATTAGCATAATTTGGTCTACAGATTAAACTGCCTAGTACTCAATTCTTGCTCGTACAATATGCATATTATTGTTATTATTGGATAGAAAACACTCTCTAGTTTCTATAGCCGTTTGAATTATGTCTCTGAGTGGAACAGAACTCATTCTACAGCACTTTTCCTGACAGGGAGTGAGATTTCAGAAATCTTGGCCTCTGGTCCCAGGTCAGTTTTAAAGTCCCTGTGAATCCTATGAGGATACAAACACTGCCCACGCCTTCCTCTAGATGTCAGTAAGAGGTGACAATTTGAATGGAGTCGATTGCGCAATCAGGGCCTGTATAAAAGACCACAAGGCGGAAGTGGCTTCCTTTTCCTGCTGCGCCTGACGCACGATGGACATCGGACCTGCTCTCTTTCCAAGATTTAGTTTAGCCAGTAATATATCGCCGGTCATGTTTTTACTCGTTATAGGTGTTAAAAACATCATAAGGGAGTTCATTTAAACCGTTTTATAGCAATTTATATCCGTTTAGTGAGATTTTGAGGCATTGCTTTGTGATGCACTTTGAAGCGCCGGGCACGTTTCGGGGTCCCGGTCGTACGTTAGTGGGCATTTCGACGGACAAGAGGACATCTTTCGACCAAAAGAAGATTAGACCCAAGAAAGGATACATTGCCCAAGATTCTGATGGAAGATCAGCTATTAGTAAGACATATTTAAGATGATAAATCGTTGTTCTGTAGAAAAATGTTAAACGCATATTCCGCCATTTTTTTTGGTATAGCTTCGCTTGGCGAACCCTGTATTGCACAGTAAGGATAATTTTAGAAATGTAATTCAGCGATTGCATTAAGAACTAATTTCTCTTTCGATAGCTGTCCAACTTATATTTTTTTGGTCAAGTTTATTCATGAGACAAGATCACTGTGAAAGATGGCGCCCGACATTTTCAGTCCAGTTTTGCTAGTATTGTCATTGTATAACCACGTTTTCTTGTGGCTAAATATGCACATTTTCGAACAAACTCTATATGTATGTTGTAATATGATGTTACAGGAGTGTCATCGGAAGAATTCTGAGAAGGTTAGTGAAAAAATTTATATATTTTGGCGATGATAACGATATCGCTCTCTTTGGCTTGAATCAATGCTCGGGTAACGTTTGCATATGTGGTATGCTAATATAACGATTTATTGTGTTTTCGCTGTAAAACACTTCAAAAATCTGAAATATTGTCTGAATTCACAAGATCTGTGTCTTTCCATTGCTGTGAGCTGTGTATTTTTAAGAAATGTTTTATGATTAGTAATTAGGTAATACACGTTGCTCTCTGTATTTATTCTAGTCGAGTTGTGATGGTGGGTGCAATTGTAAACTATGATTTCTACCTGAAATATGCACATTTTTCTAACAAAACCTATCCTATACAATAAATATGTTATCAGACTGTCATCTGATGAGGTTTTTTCTTGGTTAGTGGCTATCAATATCTTTATTTGGCCGAAGTGGTGATAGCTACTGGTGGAGAGAAAAAATGGTGGACAAAGAAAAATGGTGTCTTTTGCTAACGTGGTTAGCTAATAGATTTACATATTTTGTCTTCCCTGTAAAACATTTAAAAAATCTGAAATGGTGGCTTTATTCACAAGATCTGTATCTTTCATTTGGTGTCTTGGACTTGTGATTTAATGATATTGAGATGCTACTATTTAATTGTGACGCTATGCTAGCGATGCTAATCAGTGGGGGGGGGGGGGGGGGGATCTCGGATCCAGGGTTGAGAGGCGTGAAAAGTTAACAATACCCGGCGCAAAACCAGCCTGTAGTGTCACACATGTAACGAATTAACAAAAACACACACAGACATGGGGGGAACAGAGGATAATATACACTAAGAGTAATGAGGGGATGTAAACCAGGTGTGCGGGAAAACAAGACAAAACAAATGAAAAATGAAAGGTCTAGCGGCGATGGCTAGAAGACCGGTGACGTCGACCGCCGAACGCGGCCCGAACAAGGAGAGGGACCGACTTCAGCGGGAGTCGTGACAGAATTAAATCCAGAATTGGCTTAAATGGGACAACACATACAAAGCATCATACAACATGTCTCTCTCGTTCATGGACAATGAATGCTGAACTTCTGTTTAACTACTAATGTTTAGATTTGAAAAGTAAATACTTTGTGATAAAAGATGTTCTAGGACATGTGTTCATGTGTCATATTATACTGCAACTTGTGAGTTATTATACTAGTATACTAAGTCCTGGGCCCGACAGATACTCGACTCAGCAGAGAGGACTTCGGTGTAGTCTTTTCCCAGCATGCAATAGTTTCCTGGTCTGCGTTTAATATAGATCTGTTTCTGGCCCATCACACACGGCTCGCACTGTGAAACACATACAGGCTATTAATCCATATAGTGAACGCACATGGGATTACAGTATGTTATTTTCAAATGTCAAATTAGCATAGAACAGCAAGTCAAACCATTCTTATGTTAACCTATTGAGCTTATTTGAACTACGCAAACACTGGAAGTATACTATCTACCATGTAAAAACTTTGTTACCCTGAGGAAATTGGGGGAGTGGCATACTTTTTTCAATTTCAGTCAGGGGGAGGGTTTACTATTTTGTTATTTAGTCCAGGGGAGGATCATGTCATTTGTAATCGATTCAATATCATATTGCTCTGGGTTTGAGACTTAGTTTCTTATTATAAACCCAGCAAAAAAATAAATGCAATAATGTGTCCCTGAACAAAGGGAGGGTCAAAATAAAAAGTAACAGTCAGTATCTGGTGTGGCCACCAGCTGTATTAAGCACTGCAGTGCATCTCCCCCTCATGGACTGCACCAGATTTGCCAGTTCTTGCTGTGAAATGTTACCCCACTCTTCCACCAAGGCACCTGCAATTTCCCTGACATTTCTGGGGGGAATGACCCTAGCCCTCCCCCTCCGATCCAACACGTCTCAGACGTGCTGAATGGATTGAGATCCGGGCTCTTCGCTGGCCATGGCAGAACACTGACATTCCTGTCTTGCAGGAAATCATGCACAGAACAAGCAGGATTGCTGGTGGCATTGTCATGCTGGAGGGTCATGTCAGGATGAGCCTGCAGGAAGGGCATCACATGAGGGAGGGGGATGTCTTCCCTGTAACACACAGCATTGAGATTGCCTGCAATGACAAGAAGCTCAGTCCGATGATGCTGTGACACACAGCCCCAGACCATGACGGACCCCCCCATCTCCAAATCGATTCCGCTCCAGAGTACAGGCCTCGGTGTAATGATAATTCCTTCGACAATTTATTGCCCTGGCCACATCTGCAGTCCTCATGCCTCCTTGCAGCATGCCTAAGGTACCTTCACGCAGATGAGCAGGGACCCTGGCATCTTTCGTTTGTGTTTTTCAGAGTCAGTAGGCCTGCCTCTTTAGTGTCCTAAGTTTTCATAACTGTGACCTTAATTGCCTACTGTCTGTAAGCTGTTAGTGTCTTAATAAAGACGAGACATCAGCATTCGTTGAATTAAAATTCCTCCCTCCCACTCCTATATTCTTTCCTCCCCATCCCCTCATACCTTCTCTCCAAGAGGAACAGGGTTCCCAAGAGAACGAGAACGAGAGAAATTACATAATTCCTCCCTTTCACCAAAAGAATGGAAGAAAGAAAGATTAAACACGTCATACCTCCATTTCTCTCTCCCTTCATCTCCAATAATCCCTCCCCCTCAAAAAAAACAAGTGTCCCAAAAGAACGGCACAGTGAGCCGAAACACATCATCCCTCCATTTCTCCATCTCTCTCTACCCCCGCTCCCTCCTCACCAAAAGGAACAGTGTCCCAAAAGAACGGAGGACAAAAGAACATTGTGCCCCCATCTCTAGATCATTCATCACTACTCATGTCATTCCTCCATTGTCCCTACTCACGTCATGATCTGGTTCTCTGTCCCGGCCTCCGCCAGCATCCCGTCCACGAACAGAGGCACCAAGAAAAAGCTGGTCCACTGCAGCCCCCCCATCAAAAATTATCCTGGAACAGATTCACAACACAATAACACATCAAATGAATCCCAAATGCCACCCAGGACCCATAGGGCTCTGGTCTAAAGTAGTGTAGGCTACTAGTAAATAGGGTGCCATTTGGGATGCAACAAATCCCATCTCATACACTACATGACCAAAATATGTGGAAACCTGCTCTACAAACATCTCATACACTACATGACCAAAAGTCGAACATCTCATTCCAAAATCATGTTCATTACTCTGGAGTAGGTCGCCCCTTTGCTCCCCCTCCAATCTTCTGGGCTTTCCGCTAGATGTTGGAACATTGCTGCGGGGATCTGCATCCATTCAGCCACAAGAGCATTAGTGAGGTCGGGCACTGATGTTGGGCAATTAGGCCTGGCTCGCAGTCGGCGTTTCAGATGGTGAAGCGTGATTCATCACTCCAGAGAATGTGTTTCCACTGCCTCAGAGTCCAATGGCGGTGAGCTTTCAGCCACTCCAGCCAACGCTTGGCATTGCGCATCGTGATCTTAGGATTTTCTGCAGATGCTCGGTCATGGAAACACATTTCATGAAGCTCTCGACGAACAGTTATTGTACTGACGTTGCTTCCAAACTCAGTTTGGAACTCAGGAGTGTGTGTTGCAGCACTTAGCTGTCCCCTTCTGTGAGTTTTAGTGGTCTACACGTTGCGGCTGAGTCGTTGTTGCTAGACATTTCCACTTCACAACAGCACTTACAGTTGACCGAGGCACCTCTAGCAGCACAGACAATTTATGAATTGACTTGATGGAAAGGTGGCATCCAATGACGGTGCCATGTTGAAAGTCACTGAGCTCTTCCGTAAGGCCATTCTACTGACAATGTTTATCTATGGAGATTGCATGGCTGTGCGCTCAATTTTATACACCTGTCAGCAACGGGTGTGGCTGTAATAGTATTCAGACCACTTACTCAGTACTTTGTTGAAGCACCTTTGGCAGAGATTACAGCCTAGAGTCTTCTTGGATATGACGCTACAAGCATGGCACACCTGTATTTGGGGAGTTTCTCCCAATTTTCTCTGCAGATCCTCTCAAGCTCTGTCAAGATAGACGGGGAGCATCGCTGCAGAGCTATATTCAGGTCTCTCCAGAGATGTTTGATTGGGTTCAAGTCCGGGCTCTGGCTGGGCCACTCAAAGACATTCAGAGACTTGTCCTGAAGCCACTCCTGCGATGTCTTTGCTGTGTGCTTAGGGTCGTTGTCCTGAGCACTCTGCAGCAGGTTATCAACAAGGATCCCTCTGCACTTTGCTCCGTTCATCTTTGCCTCGATCCTGACCGGTCTCCTAGTCCCTGCCTCTGAAAAACATTGCCACAGCATGATGCTGCCACCACCATGCTTCACCGTAGGGATGGTGCCAGCTGTCCTCCAGACATGACTCTTGGCATTCAGGCCAAAGAGTTCAATCTTGCTTTCATTTGACCAGAGAATTTTTTTTCTCATGGTCTGAGAGTCTTTAGGTGCATTTTGGAATACTCCAAGTGGGCTGCCATGTGCCTTTTACTGAGCAGTGGCTTCCGTCTGGCCACTCTACCATAAAAGCCTGATTGGTGGAGTGCTGCAGAGATGGTTGTCCTTCTGGAAGGTTCTCCCATCTCCACAGAGGAACTCTAGATCTCTGTCAGAGTGACCATCGGGTTCTTGGTCACCTCCTTGACCAAAGCCCTTCTCTGCCAATTGCTCAGATTGGCCAGGTGGCCAGCTCTAGGAAGAGTCTTGGTGGTTCAAAACTTCTTCCCTTTAAGAATGATGGAGGCCACTGTGTTCTTGGGGACCTTCAAGGCTGCAGACATTTATTTTTTGGTACCTTTCCCCAGATCTGTGCCTCAACACAATCCTGTCTCGGAGCTCTACGGAAAATGGTAACAGGACGAACCTGAGCTCAATTCCGAGTCTCCTAGCAAAAAGTCTGAATAATTATATAAAGATCAAATAAAATAAAATAACATGTTATTTGTCACATGCGCCGAATATACGAAATGCTTACTTACAAGCCCTTAACAAAAAGTGCAGTTCAAGAAGAGTTTAGAAAATATTTACCAAATAAACTAAAGTAAAAAATTATAAAAGTAACAATAACAGGGCTATATACAGGGGGTACTGGTACCGAGTCAATGTGGGGGGTACAGATTAGAGGTAATTTGTACATGTAGGTAGGTGTGAAGTGACTATGTATAGATAATAAACCACGAGTTGCAGCACTTTACAAAACAAATAGATGGGGGGGGGGGGTTTAATGTAATAGTCCGGTGGCCATTTTATTAATTTGTTCAGAGGTCTTATGGTTTGGGGGTAGAAGCTGTTGAGGAGCCTTTCGGTCATAGACTTGGCACTCCGTTACCGCTTGCCGTGACTTGGGTGACTGGAGTCTCTGACAATTTTATGGGCTTTCCTCTGACACCACCTATTATATAGGTCCTGGATGGCAGGAAGCTTGGCCCCAGTGATGTATTGGGCTGTTCGCACTACCCTCTGTAGCGCCTAAGATCAGATTCTGAGCACTTGCCATACCAGGCGGTGCTGCAACAGGTCCTCTTCTTGGTGTGTTTGGACCACGATAGTTTGTTGGTGATGTGGACACCAAGGAACTTGAAACTCTCGAACCGCTCCACTACAGCCCCATTGATGTTAATGGGGGCCTGTTCAGCCCGCCTTTTCCTGTAGTCCACGATCAGCTCCTTAGTCTTGCTCACATTGAAGGAGAGGTTGTTGTCCTGGCACCACACCAGTTCTCTGGACCTCCTCTCTATAGGCTGTCTCATCGTTGTCGGTGATCATGCCTATTGTTGTCGGTGATCATCAGCAAAATGAATGTTGGTGTTGGAATCATGTTCGGTCACGCAGTCGTGGGTGTACAGGAGGGGAATAGTACACACCCCTGAGGGGCCCCAGTGTTAAGGATCAGCATGGCAGACATGTTGTTGCCAACTCTTACCACCTGGAGTCCTTAGCTTAGTGATGAGCTTTGTTGGCACTATGGTGTTGAACGCGGAGCTGTAGTCAATGAACAGCATTTCTCACATAGGTGTTCCTTTTGTCCAGGTGAGAAAGTGCAGTGTGGAGTGCGATTGAGATTGCGTCATCTGTGGATCTGTTGGGGCAGTGTATGAATTGGACTGGGTATAGGGTGTCCGGGAGGATGCTGTTGATGTCAGCCATGACCAGCCTTTCAAAACACTTCATGGCTACCAACGTGAGTGCCACGGGGCGGTAATCATATTTAGGCAAGTTACCTTCGCTTCCTTGGACACAGGGACTATGGGGTCTGCTTTAAAAATGTAGGGATTACATAGTCAGGGAGAGGTTGAAAATGTCAGTGAAGACACTTGACAGTTGGTCCGCGCATGCTTTGAGTACACGTCCTGGTAATCCGTCTGGCCCAACAGCGTTGTGAATTTTTATCTGTTTAAAAGGTCTTGCTCACATCGGCTACCGAGAGCGTTATCACACAGTCATCCAGAACAGCTGGTGCTCTCGTGCATGTTTCAGTGTTGGTTGCCTCAAAGCGAGCATAAAAGGCATTTAGCTTGTCTGGTAGGCTCGCATCACTGGGCAGCTCGTGTCTGGGTTTCCCTTTGTAGTCTGTAATAGTTTTCAAGCCCTGCCACATCCGCCGAGCGTCAGAGACGGTGTAGTAGGTGTCACGTTCCTGACCTGTTTTCTGTTGTTTTTGTATGTGTGTGATGGTCAGGGCGTGAGTTTTGGGTGGGCAGTCTATGTTTTCTGTTTCTATGTTGGTTTTGGGTTGCCTGGTATGGCTCTTAATTAGAGGCAGGTGTTTTGCGTTTTCCTCTAATTGAGAGTCATATTTAGGTAGGGTGTTCTCACTGTTTGTTTGTGGGTGATTGTCTCCTGTGTCGTCGATGTCTGTACCATACGGGACTGTTTGGCTGTTCGTTCGTTTTGATGTAGTCTGTTCCTGTCCGTGAGTTCTACGTGTAGTTATGTAAGTTCATGTTCAGGTTTCGTCTACGTCGTTTTCTTATTTTGTAATTTTCCAAGTGTTTTCGTATTCGTCTTTGTGTTTCAATAAATATCATTATGTCATCATACCTTGCGGCGTATTGGTCCACTGATCCTTCTCTCCTCTCCTCGTCTGAGGAAGAGGAGGACAACAGCCCTTACAGAATCACCCACCAAACTAGGACCAAGCGGCAAGGGAAAGCTCAACAGAGCAACCAGGACTCCTGGACTTGGGAGGAGATCCTGGACGGTAAAGGACCCTGGGCTCAGCCAGGGGAATATCGCCGTCCCAGGGTGGAGTTGGAAGCAGCGAAGGCAGAGAGGCGCTGGTATGAGGAGGCAGTGCGGCGACGCGGTTGGGAGCCCGTGAGTCAGACCCAAAAATTTCTTGGGGGGGGCACACGAGGAGTGTGGCAAAGCCGGGTAGGATACCTGAGCCAACTCCCTGTGCTTACCGTGGAGTGAGAGGGCGTCGTACTGGTAAGACACCGTGTTATGCGGTAAAGCGCACGGTGTCCCCAGTACGCGTGCTTAGCCCAGTGCGGGCTATTCCACCTCGCCGCACTGGTAGGGTTAAGTTGGGCATCGAGCCGGATGTCATGAAGCCGGCCCAACGCATCTGGCCACCAGTGCGTCTCCTCAGGCCGGCATACATGGCACCAGCCTTACGAATGGTGTCCCCGGTTCGCCAGCATAGCCCAGTGCGGGCTATTCCACCTCGCCGCACTGGCATGGCTATGGGCACCATTCAACCTGGTAAGGTTGGGCAGGCTCGGTGCTCAAGAGCGCGTGTCCTCCTTCACGGTCCGGTATACCCGGTGCCACCTCCATGTACCAGTCCTCCGGTGGCAGCCCCCCGTACCAGGCAGTCTCTCCGGGTTCTCTCTCCAGCTGCTCCCACCTGTCCAGCGCTGTCAGAGCTTTCCTCCTCTCCAGCGCAGCCAGTGCCTATACCACGCACCAGGCTGTCTCTCCGTCTCCTCCCTACAGAGCCGTCCTGCCATGACCAGCCAGAGCCGTCCTGCCATGACCAGCCAGAGCCGTCCTGCCATGACCAGCCAGAGCCGTCCTGCCATGACCAGCCAGAGCCGTCCTGCCATGACCAGCCAGAGCCGTCCAGCCAGGACCTGCCAGAGCCGTCCTGCCATGACCAGCCAGAGCCGTCCAGCCAGGACCTGCCAGAGCCGTCCAGCCAGGACCTGCCAGAGCCGTCCAGCCAGGACCTGCCAGAGCCGTCCAGCCAGGACTTGCCAGAGTCCCTCAGCCAGGACTTGCCAGAGTCCCTCAGCCAGGACCTGCCAGAGTCCCTCAGCCAGGACCTGCCAGAGTCCCTCAGCCAGGACCTGCCAGAGTCCCTCAGCCAGGACCTGCCAGAGTCCCTCAGCCAGGACCTGCCAGAGTCCCTCAGCCAGGACCTGCCAGAGTCCCTCAGCCAGGATCTGCCAGAGTTCCTCAGCCGGGACCTGCCGCCCCTTGTCCCGGTGCTGCCCCTTGTCCCGGTGCTGCCCCTTGTCCCGGTGCTGCCCCTTGTCCCGGTGCTGCCCCTTGTCCCGGTGCTGCCCCTTGTCCCGGTGCTGCCCCTTGTCCCGGTGCTGCCCCTTGTCCCGGTGCTGCCCCTTGTCCCGGTGCTGCCCCTTATCCCGGTGCTGCCCCTTATCCCGGTGCTGCCCCTTATCCCGGTGCTGCCCCTTATCCCGGTGCTGGCCTTTCATTTAGGGGGTTTTAGTTGGAGGGTGGTCATTGGGAGGGGAATACAGAAGCGGGGAGTGACTATGGTGGTGTGGGGACAGCGTCCGGAGCCTGAGCCACCACCGTGGTCAGATGCCCACCCAGACCCTCCCCTGGACTATGTGCTGGTGCGCCCGGCGTTCGCACCGTGAGGGGGGGGGGGGGGTTCTGTCACGTTCCTGACCTGTTTTCTGTTGTTTTTGTATGTGTGTGATGGTCAGGGCGTGAGTTTTGGGTGGGCAGTCTATGTTTTCTGTTTCTATGTTGGTTTTGGGTTGCCTGGTATGGCTCTTAATTAGAGGCAGGTGTTTTGCGTTTTCCTCTAATTGAGAGTCATATTTAGGTAGGTTGTTCTCACTGTTTGTTTGTGGGTGATTGTCTCCTGTGTCGTCGATGTCTGTACCATACGGGACTGTTTGGCTGTTCGTTCGTTTTGATGTAGTCTGTTCCTGTCCGTGAGTTCTACGTGTAGTTATGTAAGTTCATGTTCAGGTTTCGTCTACGTCGTTTTCTTATTTTGTAATTTTCCAAGTGTTTTCGTATTCGTCTTTGTGTTTCAATAAATATCATTATGTCATCATACCTTGCGGCGTATTGGTCCACTGATCCTTCTCTCCTCTCCTCGTCTGAGGAAGAGGAGGACAACAGCCCTTACAGTAGGTATCAATCTTATTCCTGTATTGATGCTTTGTTTGTTTGATGGTCCGTCTGAGGGCATAGCGGGATATCTTATAGGCGTCCAGATTAGTGTCCCGCTCTTTGAAATAAGGTACATCTGTTTGCTATTTTTTTATATATTTCCAAAAATGTCTAAAAACATGTTTTCATTTGTCATTATGGGGTATTGTTTGTAGATTGTTTGTAGATTTTTATTTATTCAATCCATTATAGAATAAGGCTGTAAAGTAACAAAATGTGGAAAAGTCAAGGGGTCAGAATACTTAAACGATGACACTGTACAGTGTAACTCTGAGTAGGAGGGCTGATCTAGGATCAGTTTTGACTTTTGAATGAGATTACATGGACCGGGGGATCTGATCTTTGATCAACAATACTACTCTGAATACGAGACCTGATGCTCTCAATTACAGTGAGTCAACTGGGTTCATGGAAGATCAGTGGAGTGAATAGTCTCCATAGACAGTCAGCCGCTGAATCTCAGGTTCAGCGGCTGACTGTCGCTGTATCTAATTGGCTACAGTTAACACACGTTCTGCTGAACAGAAGAATAAAAACATAACACTCTCTGATTATCAAAGTATGGAGGCATAACAACTTGACGAGAAAACAACAACGTCATGGGTCTTGGGTTAACTTACAGTCTACAGCGAGGTGGTATAGAAGGAAAACACAACACACAAAACAAACCAGAATAGAACTGTTTCATATTCTAACAACTACAAAACAGGGGCGCAGAGGTGTGGGGAGACAAATGAAAAAAGAAATACAAGAGATTGGGAAACTTTCATCCTCCAGGCCTGTTCTCTATTGATTCTGACAGCTCATCAACATCACTTCAGATGTGAGAACACTAGAGTACTGTGTGTGACAAGGTTGTGAACAACACTCAACAAGGCAGCGTCTTGCACTAGGATACAAGAAGCAGCAGACATCAGACTGGAGAGAGAGAGAGAGAGAGCATGAGAGAGAGAGAGTCAAACTGTCTTCCTACGATAACCCATCCAGGATGGAAGTGTGATGGGGGAAAACCTGACGACTGTGCTTAAAATAAGACCAATACTGCAGCAGACATTGAGGGCCGCCAGTTGTTTCACACTTCTTGAGGGGCCTCACGGGTCCTTCCAGTATATGTGGCACTAATAGGCACCACGTTTGACATCGTCAGAGAAACACGGCAACCTGGGAGAGACACGGCTAATGAGGTGGGAACGGGGCCCCTCCCTCCCCTGACCAGACGTATCAATCACAGCGGTGATTATTTATCATCCCCCACACCCATCCTTCTAACCATTGGTGGAAAAAGTACCCAATTGTCTTACTTGAGTAAAAGTAGAAAATAGAAAATCAAATCAAATAAAATGTTATTCCTCACATGCGCCGAATACAACAAGTGTAGACTGTACCGTGAAATACTTACTTACAAGCCCTCAACCAACAGTGCAGTTCAAGAAGAAGTAAATATTTATCAAGAAGACAAAAATAAAAAGGAATAATAAAAGTAACACAATAAGAATAACAATAAGAAGGTTATATACAGGAGGCACCGGCACCGGCACTGAGTCAGTATGTGGGGGTACAGGCTAGTTGAGGTAATCTGTACATATAGGTGGGGGCAAAGTGACTATGCATAGGTAACAAATAAACAGTGAGTGTACAAAAGGGAGGGGGGTCAATGTAAATTGTTCGGTGGCAATTTTATGAATTGTTAAGCAGTCTTATGGCATGGGAGTAGAAGCTGTTGAGGAGCATTTTGGTCCTAGAATTGGCGCTCCGGTACCGCTTGCCATGCAGTAGCAGAGAAAACAGTCTGTAACTTGGGTGACTGGAGTCTCTGACAATTTTATGGGCTTTCCTCTGACACCGCCTATTATATAGGTCCTGGATGGCAGGAAGCTTGGCCCCAGTGATGTGTTGGGCCGTTCGCACTACCCTCTGTAGCGCCTTACGGTCAGATGCAAAGCAGTTGCCATACCAGGCGGTAATGCAACCGGTCAGGATGCTCTCGATGGTGCAGCTGTAGAACCTTTTGAGGATCTAGGGACCCATTCTAAATCTTTTCAGTCTCCTGAGAGGGAAAGGTTTTGTCGTGCCTTCATGACTGTCATGGTGTGTTTGGACCATGATAGTTTGTTGGTGATGTGGACACCAAGGAACTTGAAACTTTCGACCCGCTCCAATACAGCAACGTTAATGTTAATTGGGGCCTGTTCGGCAGGCCTTTTCCTGTAGTCCACGATCAGCTCCTTAGTCTTGCTCAGATTGAGTGAGAGGTTGCTGTCCTGGCACCACACTGCCAGTTCTCTGACCTCCCTATAGGCCGTGTCATCATTGTCGGTGATCAGGCCTATCACTGTTGCGTCATCAGCAAACTTAATGATGGTGTTAGAGTCGTGTTTGGCCACGCAGACATCTGTGAACAGGGTGTACAGGAGGGGTCTAAGTACACACCCCTGAGGGGCCCGGGTGTTAAGGCTCAGCGTGGCAGACGTGTTGTTGCCTACCCTTACCACCTGGGGGGCGGCCCGTCAGATAGTGCAGGATCCAGTTGCAGATGGAGGTGTTTAGTCCCAGAGTCCTTAGCTTAGTGATGAGCTTCGTGGGCCCTATGGTGTTGAACGCTGAGCTGTAGTCAATGAACAGCATTCTCACATAGGAGTTCCTTTTGTCCAGGTGAGAAAGGGCAGTGTGAAGTGCGACTGAGATTGCGTCATCTGTGGATCTGTTGGGGTGGTATGCAAATTGGAGTGGGTCTAGGGTGTCCGGGATGATGCTGTTGATGTGAGCCATGACTAGCCTTTCAAAGCACTTCCTGGCTACGACGTGAGTGCCATGGGGTGGTAATCATTTAGGCAGGTTACCTTCGCTTCCTTGGGCACAGGGACTATGTTAGTCTGCTTGAAACATGTAGGTATTACAGACTCGGTCAGGGAGAGGTTGAAAATGTCAGTGGAGACACTTGACAGTTGGTCCGTGCATGCTTTGAGTACACGTCCTGGTAATCCGTCTGGCACAGCGGCTTTGTGAATGCTGACCTGTTTAAAGGTTTTGTTCACATCGGCTACCGAGAGCGTTATCACACAGTCATCCAGAACAGCTGGTGCTCTCGTGCATGTTTCAGTGTTGCTTGCCTCGAAGCGAGCATAAAAGGCATTTAGCTCGTCTGGTAGGCTTGCATTACTGGGCAGCTCGTGTCTGGGTTTCCCTTTGTAGTCCGTAATAGTTTTCAAGCCCTGCCACATCTGCCGAGCGTCAGAGCCGGTGTAGTAGGATTCAATCTTAATCCTGTACTGACGCTTTGCTTGTTTGATGGTTTGTCTGAGGGCATAGCGGGATTTCTTATAAGCGTGCAGATTAGTCTCTCGCTCCTTGAAAGCGGCAGCTCTAGCCTTTAGCTCGATTGGGATGTTGCCTGTAATCCATGGTTTCTGGTTGGGATATGTAAATACAGTCACTGTGGGGAAGACGTCATCAATGCACTTATTGATGAAGCTGATGGTTGAGTTGATGTATTCCTCAATGCCATGTATTCCAGTCTGTTATAGCAAAACAGTCCTGCAGTGTAGCATCTGTGTCATCTGACCACTACCATATTGAGCGAGTCACTGGTACTTCTTAAGTTTTTGGTTGTAGGCCGAAATCAGGATGATTTAATTATGGTCAGATTTGTCAAATGGAGGGAGGGGGAGAGCTTTGTATGCATCTCTGTGTGTGGACTAAAGGGGGTCTAGGATTTGTTCCCCCTTAGTTGCACATGTGACATGCTGGTAAAACTTGCTAAAACTGATTTAAGTTTGCCTGCATTAAAGTCCCCACCCACTAGGAGCGCCGCTTCTGGGTGAACATTTTCTTCTTTGCTTATGGCTTTATAGAGTTGGTTGAGAGCGGTCTTAGTGTTTTGTGGAGGTAAATAGACAGCTACGAATAATACAGATGAGAACTCTCTTGGTAGATAGAGTACCTTATAATAAGATGTAGACCGCACTACCTCAGGCGAGCAATACCGCAAGACTTCTTTATTATTACATATTGCGCACCAGCTGTTATTGACAAAAATACACACACCCCCACCCCTCGTCTTACCAGAGGTAGCGTCTCTGTTCTGCCGGTGCATGGAAAATCCCGCTAGCTCTATGTTGTCCGAATCTTCGTTCAGCCTCTGTGAAAATAAGATGTTACAGGTTTTAATATCCCGTTGGTAGGATAATCTTAATCATAGGTCATCCATTTTATTGTCCAATGATTGTACGTTAGCGAGAAGAATGGAAGGCAGTGGGAGTTTACTCGCTCGCTTTCTGATTTTCAGAAGGATGCCCGATCTGCGGCCCCTTTTCCGACTTCTTTTCTTCACGTGAAAGGCATGGACCTGGGCCTGTTCCAGTGAAAGCAGGATATCCTTCTCGTCGAACTCGCCGGACTTGTTAAAGGAAAAAGTTTTTTCCAGTCTGCAGTGAGTAATCACTTTTCTGATGTCCAGAAGTTATTTTTGGTCATAAGCGACAGTATCAGCAACATTATGTACACAATTATTTACAAAAATAAATTACACAAACACAATTGGTTGGGAGAATGTAAAATGTCAGCCATGATCTTCAGCTCCAACTTCAAACAGAAATTAACAAAGTCACACAGTAAAATATTCCTTGAGTAAAAGTATTAAAGTGTTTGGTTTTAAATATACAAAAGTATAAATCATTTCAAATTCTTTATATAGAGCAAACTTTATTTTCTTAAATTTACAGATAGCCAGAGGCATGCTCCAACACTGAGACATAATTTACAAAGGAAGCATGTGTTTAGTGAGTCCAGTCCGCCAGATCAGAGGCAGTAGGGATGACCAGGGATGTTATCTTGATAAATGTGTGAACAAGACAATTTCTCTGTACTGTTAGGCATTCAAAATGTAACGAGTACTTTTGGGTGTCAGGGAAAATGCATGGAGTATGGAGTAATTTTCTTTACGAATGTAGTGAGGTAAAAGTAAAAGTTGTCAAAAAATATAAATTGTAAAGTAATGTACAAATACCACAAAAAATTACTTAAGTAGTACTTTCAAGTGTTCACTGAATGGTTTGATGAGCATGCAAATGATGTAAACCATATGCCCTATTAAAACACTTTATGTTGGTGTTTCCTTTATTTTGGCAGTTACCTGTATGCGTGCGTGTGGGAACATCTACGAAGGCAAAACAACAACGCCCAGCACTATAGTAATATTAAATACAGACTGATGTATGCATGTGGATCCACCTACATAGACAAAACATACAACTTTCAGCACAGTAGCACTAGTACGATACACGGCCACTGAAAACCAGACTTCCCTCGGTACATGCACTTCCCTTTTACAATCTTTCAATATGCATTAATGAAGTTTTAATGAAGTTTTCCGCAATCTATTAGAAATATGGATCCACTGCTGAATCAGGGAATCTGAGGCTCCGAATTGGGGGGTGGTTAAGAGTGTTGGCAGAGAGTTAATACACACACACACACACACACACACACACAAACCGCTAGGCTAACAAAAAGGAGCATCCTCATCATGACCATTACATTACTTAAATCATCTAGCTAACCCTCCCTCTATCTCTTCCTCCCTCCCTCCCACCACTCACTCATTCAAAAGCTATTTATAGCTCTGAGTAGGGAATCGGTACTTCATCACTGGGCTGTCGTTGATTTGTAGGCCTACCACTCAGAGTATTAATTATGTTAGGCAAATCAGGATGTCCTGTAATATTCAGTGTTGAAGTTCATACCTCTAGGAGATGGATGGAATCAAAAACGAAACGCTAAATGGCTACGTTTAACCTGAATGGGAGTCAGAGAAAAATGTTTTGACTGAAGGAAAGATTGTCCAGATTGAATCCAACTGACACTCAAATTACTCCCATCAGGCTAAAGTGGGAAGCAGGATTTTTTAAATAACCGTATATAATTGATTTGAGAGAGCAAAAGAGAGAAAGGGAGAAATAATGAGAAAGAGAAAGTGAGAGAATACTGACGAGAAGCAATTCATTATTTGACGAGAGCAGGGAGAAGAGTAAAAGACTGTTGCTTTCACTCAGTCTCTCTGTTCCCTGTTGAGCTCAAAGTACTTAGCGAATGATTCCTCTTTCAAAATCTTTGAGGCCACTGGGCTTCTGAAGGCCAACACTCCAGGGTATGTCACAACAATACTTGGGATTGTGACAAAGTACTTTGGTCAGACTATTGTCAACAGTATTTTTCAGAGGAATTTAGATGAATAGTCTGTCTCTTAAAAAAAAAATTAAAGATTAAAGTGAAACTTTAAAGCGATACATACAGCATAACTTCAGTTTACAATAGTTTGTGATTAGCACATGCAAATCTAATCAAATCAAATGTATTTGTCACATAAACATGGTTAGCAGATGTTAATGTGAGTGTAGCGAAATGCTTGTGCTTCTAGTTCTGACAATGCAGTAATAACCAACGAGTAATCTAACCTAACAATTCCACAACTACTACCTTATACACACAAGTGTAAAGGGATAAAGAATATGTACATAAAGATGTATGAATAAGTGATGGTACAGAACGGCATAGGCAAGATGCAGTAGATGGTATCGAGTACAGTATATACATATGAGATAAGTATTGTAGGGTTCTAAACATAAAAGTGGCAAAGTTTAAAGTGGCTAGTGATACATGTATTACATAAAGATGGCAAGATGCAGTAGATTATATAGAGTACAGTATATACAGTGGGGAGAACAAGTATTTGAAACACTGCCGATTTTGCAAGTTTTCCTACTTACAAAGCATGTACAGGTCTGTAATTTTTATCATAGGTACACTTCAACTGTGAGAGACGGAATCTAAAACAAAAATCCAGAAAATCACATTGTATGATTTTTAAGTAATTCATTTGCATTTTATTGCATACTTCATTGTCAGAGAGGAACATTAATGCATAAGAAATTAAAATGTCTATTTACGGACTTTACTATTGATAAAATAACAATAACATCTCCTGGCTAGGATACAGAGGAAACTGCTCCTCTCACATCTTCTCCTGTTGTCGATGCCCTTTGTGGTTTTGGAGGTAGACTTGGGTAAATATCTCGTAGGGACAATCAATAGCCTCATTATTCTCTGCCAAGAGAAATCTTTAACTTTCCCAATCAATGCTCAGTGGCCTGTCTTAGGAAAGTCATCCTTAATGATACCAGCACCTCAGCAAGCAAACACTCGAGCTGTTAGCTGCTGTTAGCCTATGCAGTACAAACACCGCCAGCGGGGAAGAAAGTGTTAGAAACCTGTAATTATAGCACAGGCGTCAGAGACTCAGGATAGGAAAAAAAATTCGGCAACAAAAGTGTGATTGTCCAAGCGTCAGCACTAGGGAGCAATTTATTTAATCCACTTCCTCTTTCGTAATTCCATTAATCGAGAATGTATCCACGAAACAAGCTGATAGGCTTTCTGCGTTGTAAAAGGGGGGGGATGAAATAGGCTCATTATTATATGATAGAACCAATTAGGCCTCTTAGTGTGCTTCTAAGTGTACTGCTCAATTGGAGGGAGGGAAGGTGAGGTGAGAGGGAGAACGAGAGAGAATGGAGGGTGCGAGGGAGAGAAGAGAAATACACAGAGAGAGAGGGGGGAAGAAAGAGAAAGAGAGAAAAATAAATAATTGGGGAGGGATGATCAGTGGGCACAGTGAACGCTCGCCAGAAACAGTCTCACGTGCAACTGAGTTTAAAAGCCAAAAATTGATGGAGAGTAACCACGGGCAGATTTGAACTGAAAGAGAAATTGGGATGATGGGTTTTTCTTTACCCCTTTTTGCATAATCTGTCCATTTGTCTGTGAAGCAATGCAATAAAACTGTAGGTTCCCTGAATTGAAGATCCAGTCAGAGGTTTAGTCTGAGTGGTTGTGGGTTTAGTTAGGGAGAGTGCGGTCAAACATGGTTGAGGGATCTGGTAGACCACAGATCTTTATTCTCAGACCGTATTCTGTCAGGATGATTCCAATCATGTGTAGGGCCAGGATTCTTCCTGAACATGTAACCTGACTATGAAGAAGTGTTGGCCCTGTGTTGGCTATAACTAGATGTTTTTCCAAGGGATCATATGTAGGGCTAGGAGTTCAAATCAAATCAAATCTTATTTGTCACATACACATGGTTAGCGAAATGCTTGTGCTTCTAGTTCCGACCATGCAGTAATATCTAACAAGAATTCACAACAACTACCTTATACACACACGTGTAAAGGAATGAATAAGATTATGTACATATAAATATATGAATGAGCGATGGCCGAACGTCATGGGCAAGATGCAGTAGATGGTATAGAGTACACTATATACACATGAGATGAGTAATGTAGGGTATGTAAACATATAAAGTGGAATTGTTTAAAGTGGCTAGTGATACATGTATTACATCCAATTTTTATTTTTTAAAATGGCTAGAGATTGAGTCATCAATGTTAGTGATGGCTGTTTAACAGTCTGATGGCCTTGAGATATAAGCTGTTTTTCAGTCTCTCAGTCCCAGCTTTGATGCACCTGCACTGACCTCGCCTTCTGGATGATAGCGGGGTGAACAGGCAGTGGCTCGGGTGGTTGTTGTCCTTGATTATCTTTTTGGCCTTCCTGTGACATCGGGTGGTGTAGGTGTCTTGGAGGGCAGGTAGTTTGCCCCTGGTGATGCATAGTGCAGACCTCACTACCCTCTGGAGAGCCTTGCGGTTGTGGGCGGAGCAGTTGCCGTACCAGGCGGTGATACAGCCCGACAGGATGCTCTCGATTGTGCATCTGTAAAATTTTGTGAGTGTTTTTGGTGACAAGCCAAATTGCGCGTCACCACGCTGTCACCACGCTGTTTGTGTCATTTCAGTTTGTCCGTGATGTGTACGCCGAGGAGCTTTAAAACGTTCTACCTTCTCCACTACTGCCCCGTCGATGTGGATAGGGGGGGGGGGGGGGTGCTCCCTCTGCTGTTTCCTGAAGTCCACAATCATCTCCTTTATTTTGTTGACGTTGAGTGTGAGGTTGTTTTCCTGACACCACACTCCGAGTGCCCTCACCTCCTCCCTGTAGGCCGTCTCGTCATTGTTGGTAATCAAGCCTACCACTGTAGTGTTGTCGGCAAACCTGATGGTTGATTTGAAGGCGTGCATGGCCACGCAGTCATGGTTGAACAGGGAGTACAGGAGAGGGCTGAGAACGCACCCTTGTGGGGCCGCAGTGTTGAGGATCAGCGGGGTGGAGATGTTGTTTCCTACCCCCACCACCTGGGGTCGGCCCGACAGAAAGTCCAAGACCCAGTTGCAGAGAGTGGGGTTGAGACCCAGGGTCTCGAGCTTAATGACGACTTTGGAGGGTACTATGGTGTTAAATGCTGAGCTGTAGTTGATGAACAGCATTCTTACATAGGTATTCCTCTTGTCCAGATGGGTTAGGGCAGTGTGATTACGATTGCGTCGTCTTTGGACCTATTGGGGCGGTGAGCAAATTGGAGTGGGTCAAGGGTGTCAGGTAGGGTGGAGGTGATATGATCCTTGACTAGTCTCTCAAAGCACTTCATGATGACAGAAGTGGGGCAATAGTGGGGCAATAGTTGTTGGGGCAATAGTTGTTGGGGCAATAGTTGTTGGGGCAATATGGGGCAATAGTTGTTTAGCGCAGTTACCTTAGCTTTCTTGGGAGCAGGAACAATGGTGGCCCTCTTGAAGCATGTGGGAACAACAGACTGGGATAGGAATGATTGAATATGTCCATAAACACACCAGCCAGCTGGTCTGCGCATGCTCTGAGGACGTGGCTAGGGATGCCGTCTGGGCCGGCAGCCTTGCGAGGGTTAACACGCTTAAATGTTTTACTCACGTTGGCTGCAGTGAAGAAGAGTCCGCAGGTTTTGGTAGCGGGCCGTGTCGGTGCCACCGTATTGTCCTCGAGCGAAAAAGTTCTTTAGTTTGTCTGGGAGCAAGACATTGGGGTCCGCAACGGGGCTGGTTTTCTTTTTGTTGTCTGTGATTGACTGTAGACCCTGCCACATTCCTCTCATGTCTGCGCCATTGAATTGTGACTCTACTTTGTCTCTATGCTGACGCATAGCTTGTTTGATTGCCTTGCGGAGGGAATAGCTACACTGTTTGAATTGGGTCATGTTTCCGGTCGCCTTGCACTGATTAAATGCAGTGGTTCACGTTTTCAGTTTACCGCAAATGCTGCCATCAATCCACGGTTTCTGGTTGGGGAAGATTTGAATAGTCGCTGTTGGTACAACATCACCGATGCGCTTGCTAATAAACTCGCTCACCAAATCAGCGTATACATCAATGTTGTTGTTCGACGCTATCCAGAACATATCCCAGTCCACTTGATCGAAGAAATCTTGAAGCATGGAATCAGATTGGTCGGACCAGCATTGAACAGACCTGAGCATTGAACAGACTTGGTCGGACCTGCGGGCGTTTCCTGTTTTAGTTTCTGTCTATAGGCTGGGATCAACAAAATGTATTCGTGGTCAGATTTTCACACAGGGCGAGGGGTGGCTTTGTGTGCATCGCGGAAGTTAGAGTAACAATGATCCAGCATTTTCCCAGCCAGGGTCGCGCATTCGATATGCTGATAACATTTAGGGAGCCTTGTTTTCAGAATAGCCTTGTTTAAATCCCCAGCTACAATAAATGCAGCCTCAGGATATGTGGTTTTCTGTTTACCTAGAGTCCAATGAAGTTATTTCAGGGCCGTCGAGGTGTCTGCTTGGGGGGGGGGGGTCGAAGAGAATTCTCTTGGTAGATAATGCGGTCGGGCATTTGATTGTAAGGAGGTCTAGGTCAGGTGAACAAAAGGACTTGAGTTTCTGTATATGGTTATGATCACACCACGACTAGTTAATCATAAGGCATACACCCCCGCCCTTCTTCTTACCAGAGAGATGTTTGTTTCTGTCGGCGCAATGCGTGAAGAAACCAGGTGGCTGTACCGACTCTGATAACGTATCTCCAGTGAGCCATGTTTCCGTGAAACAGAGAATGTTACAATCTCTGATGTCTCTCTGGAAGGCAACCCTTGCTTGGATTTCGCCTACCTTGTTGTCGAGAGACTGGACGTTGGCTAGTAGTATACTTGGGTGTGGTGGGCGATGTGAACGTCTACGGAGCCTGACCAGAAGACCGCTCCGTCTGCCCCGTCTGCGGCACCGTTGTTTTGTGTCGCTTGCTGGGATCCGATCCATTGTCCTGGGTGGTGGACCAAACAGTCGTATTCCTGGATGTAATGTTGGTAAGTTGACTTTGCTCTTATATCCAATAGTTCCTACCGGCTGCATGTAATGAGACTTAAGATTTCCTGGGGTAACAGTGTAGTACATAAAAAAACAAAATACTGCATTGTTTCCTAAGAACGCGAAGCGAGGCGGCCATCTCTGTCGGCGCCGGAAGTTGGAATCTTCTTGAGTTCTTCTTGAACCCCTGAAATAGGCTACTAGAGGCTAGAGTTTTTCTGGTCAAGCCACTTGCTCAAGGGAAAACTCTTGGCTCTAATTGAAATACTGAGGAGAAGGAGCTTTATGTGACCATGTGACCTGATCTAGAAAAACATACTGGCCCTAATTCATGTTCTAATATAAATACATCCATATCTCTCCCCCTCAAATACTTCAAACAACTAGGTAGGCCTTTGGAGTTCAATTTGGATGGAAAAGTTATTTATACTGGACTCGAATGGCGGGATAATTATTCCTATTTTCCTGTTTACTTTTAAATTCATGCATCCTCATTTGCACAATGTCAAAGTAAATACTATGCAGATGGCTGGAGAGAAATTAAAAGATAACCCCAAATCTGCACTAGCGCTCCTTAGAATTCATCATATTACCATTTCAGACGTCTCTCTCTCTCATAAATGAAGATTAATATGACATATTGGGATTGGTGTGGAAGAATATAAAATTCCCTAGGTTTCACATCTGAATCAGAATAGTGTGCAAATGCAGACTCTTGAATGAAGGTTCAAACAAAAGGTTTGCATATTTTACATATGTCACGCGAGGTGCCTTTTCTTTATGCAGTATGTGTCTCTATTGTTTTTTTGACAATAGAAATTATGGAAATAGCTAGAAAGAAAATATCCGTGCAGCATAACAACTGATCATGAATACCATTTACATGTTCAGATTGCAAAATGAACAATTAAAAAACGTGTCTTTCAGTGGTCCCCATATCTATTCTCATCAAGAACATGTTGCCATTAATACAATGTGTCAACATCACAACTAATCATAAATATTTAAAACATGTATGAATTCCAGTTGAATCGCTCTATCATACCATTTCCTCACACCTGAGGATCAACTAGTTGTTACATGTGGTGCTGTAAAATATGCAACTCCTCTCCCAGTCCCAGTCAAACCAAGTTGTGTGTAATACAGAACACCGTTCAAGGCTAACGATGCACATCCTATGCAATGCATCATGGTCTACATGCAATATGGTACATTATATTCTGCTCAGACAGAGCCTTACCTGAATAAACATATAGTCATCTTGACAAACATGACAAAGTAGAGTCACAATTCAACGGCTCAGACATGAGAGGAAGGTGGCAGGGTCTACAGTCAATCACAGACAACAAAAAGAAAACCAGCCCCGTCGCGGACCCCAATGTCTTGCTCCCAGACAAACAAAAAACAAGCCTTGAGGTCGAAGGAATTGTCTGTAGAGCTGGCCGCACGGCCAAACTGAGCAATCAGGGGAGAAGGGCCTTGGTCAGGGAGGTGACCAAGAATCCGATGGTCACTCTGACAGAGCTCCAGAGTTCCTCTGTGGAGATGGGAGAACCTTCCAGAAGGACAACCATCTCTGCAGCATTCCACAAATCAGGCCCTTATTGTAGAATGGCCAGACGGAAACCACTCCTCAGTAAAAGGCACATGACAGCCGGCTTGGAGTTTTCCAAAATGACTCTCAGACAATGAGAAACAAGATTCTCTGGTCTGATGAAACCAAGTTTGAACTATTTGGCCTGAATGCCAAGCGTAACGTCTGGAGGAACCTGGCACCATCCTTACGGTGAAACATGGTGGTGGCACTATCATGCTGTGAGGATGTTTTTCAGTGATAGGGACTAAGAGACTAGTCAGGATCAAGGGGAAGATTAATGGAGCAAAGTACAGAGAGATCCTTGATTAAATCTGCTCCAGAGCGCTCAGGACCTCAGACTGGGGCAAAGGTTCACCTTCCAACAGGACAACATCCTTAAGCACACAGCCAAAACAATGCAGGAGTGGCTTTGTGACAAGTCTCTGAATGTCCTTGAGTGGCCCAGCCAGACCCAGGACTTGAACCCGATCAAACATCTCTGGAGAAACCTGAAAATAGCTGTGTAGAGGTGATCCCCATCCAACCTGACAGAGCATGAGAGGATCTGCAGAGAAGAATGGGAAAAACTCTCCAAATACATATGTGCCAAGCTTATGGTGGCATGCCCCAGAAGACTCGAGGCTGTAATCGCTGCCAAAGGTGCTTCAAAAGTACTCATAAAAGGGTCTGAATACTGATGTAAATGTGATATTTCTATATTTTTTATTTTATACATTTGCTAACATTTCATAAAGCCTGTTTTTGCTTTGTCATTATAGGATATTGTCTGTGTAGACTGTACATTTAATCCATTTTAGAATAAGACTGTAACGTAACAAAATGTGGAAAAAGTCAAGGGGTCTTAATACTTTTCCACCAGTATGTTGTGATTTCCATTCTATAATGGTGATTGTTTCATACAATACAGTATGTAAAGTTGTAGGTCTGTCACTAATCAACATGATCAGCTATGATCATTCTCTGTGTACAGAAAGCTAAACTGTCTCTGATTTCTAAACTGTCTCTAACAACAGCACCAACAGATAGCTAGAACAAACAATCTCACAATTTCACCTATGTATGACCTTGGGTGGCGTTGCCGTGGCGAGTTATGGAGCTGACACACGCAGGGTGAGAGAGATTAGAGGAAAAGGCCATATTAATCAAGTATCATGCACTACATTTATCAGTGGGGTAAATCCACTGTCACTCTCCTGGGACACGATGCTCTGAACCCAGGTTGGAATGTATTCCTTGACAGACTCTCGCTCTCTTCTATCGTTAGAGGTCTGATAATTGGACTGCGAATGTGGGGCCCTTTCTCTGCTGTGTGTGTGACAGAGAGAGAGAAAGAGGTGTGTGTGTGTGTGTGTGTGTGTGTGTTTGTGTGTGTGTGTGTGTGTGTGTGTGTGTGTGTGTGTGTGTGTGTGTGTGTAGTGCTACTCACGTCCAATAGGGGTGTGCCTCCATGTGTACCACATACAGACCTGGATTAAAGAAGAGGAGAGAAGGAGGGATGAAGTGGAAAGTACAGGATGGGAGAAGATTGGGTGAAGTGAAGAGGAGGAAAACAGAGGAGAGAAGTAGGGAAAAAGAGGAGAGGAGGGAAGAGAAGGAGGGAAGAAGACAATAAACAGAGGGAGATGAGTCTCAACAGAGGTATTCCACTCCAGACATAGACGTCTCATTTCAGCGTTGTCTCAACAATGATGTCAATAAAATAGCAATGCCATTCCATGTGAGGACGTTCTCTCCAGAGATGTGTCACAAATTGTCACATTACCCTTAGCAACCCCCACAGCAACACCCAGACGCTGTGGGTTTGTTATTCTACCAAAAAGTAGTATCTGTCACAAAGTGCGAAATGCAGCAACCGAAATATGGTATTTCTTTAGTCAGGCACTGTACACAGGAAAGGATGTGCCACATAATTCAAGTCACTGTAATGTATATCACTGTATTATGCCATTGTATTGGGTGTACTGAATTATCTTGGACAGATATGGCGTTCCTATAGTGTGATGTAGCGGAGTGAGACTGATAAACGTATTGTCTGTAAGCATGGCTTGAGGTTGTCCAGGGTACTAATATTGAGGGCCAGAGTTTAAAGTCCTTGATGGGGTTGGATCAAGAATGGATTGAGCAAATTATTTAGGATATGTGATGAAAAGCAGCCCCCGGATTCATGCAAATTGCTGTGGACATAGCTGGCCGCAGCTCGACACACACACACGCACGTACGCACACACACACACACACAGCATCCCCTACATCTCTAGGAAGGAATGCGATGAGCTATATTTGTGATGAGTGTGCACTTCCTCAGAATGGGGAGGGCCAATGCGGATGGCTGTTGGGGGGATAAGGGCTGACGTGATTAGATGAGAGGCAACAGGGACTTCCTGTGTGCTCTATTTCTCATGCCACCGGGCACGACTTATTATACTGTATCTTCCTATTTTATGTACACTATCGTTCAAAAGTTTGGGGTCACTTAGAAATGTAATTGTTTTCGAAAGAAAAGCACATATTTCGTCCATTAAAATAACATCAAATTGATCAGAAATACAGTGTAGACATTGTTAATGTTGTAAATTACTATTGTAGCTGGAAACGGATGATCTTTTATGAAACATCTACATAGGCGTACAGAGGCCCATTATCAGCAACCATCACTCGTGTGTTCCAATGGCACGTTGTGTTAGCTAATTCAAGTTTATCATTTTAAAGGCTAACTAATCATTAGAAAACCCTTTTGCAATTATGTTAGCACAGCTGAAAACTGTTGTCATGATTAAAGAAGCAATAAAACTGGCCTTCTTAGACTAGTTGAGGATTAGGAGCATCAGCATGTCACGCCCTGGCCTTAGAGAGGTTTTCATTCTCTATTTTGGTTAGGCCAAGGTGTGACTAGGGTGGGCATTCTAGTTTCTTTATTTCTATGTTTTCTATTTCTATGTTTTTGGCAGAGTGTGGTTCCCAATCAGAGTCAGATGTCTATCATTGTCTCTGATTGGGAATCATACTTAGGCAGTCCTTTTTCCCTCTTTCATTTGTGGGTAGTTGTTTTCTGTTTAGTGTCTGCACCTGACAGAACTGTTCACTTTTCGTTTTGCTACTTTGTTCAAGTGTTTTTGATATTAAATTAAAATCAAGAACACTTGCGACGAGCGTTACACAGCATTTGTGGGTTCGATTACAGGCTCAAAATGGCCAGAAACAAAGAACTTTCTTCTGAAACTCGTCAGTCTATTCTTGTTCTGAAAAATGCAGGCTATTCCATTAGAAATTGCCAAGAAACTGAAGATCTCATACAACGCTGTGTACTACTCCCTTCACAGAGCAGTGCAAACTGTCTCTAACCAGAATAGAAAGAGGAGTGAGAGGCCCCGGTGCACAACTGAGCAAGAGGACAAGTACATTAGAGTGTCTAGTTTGAGAAACAGACGCCTCACAAGTTCTCAACTGGCAGCTTCATTAAATAATACCCACAAAACACTAGTCTCAACGTCAACAGTGAAGAGGCAACTCCGGGATGCTGGCCTTCTAGGCAGAGTTACTCTGTCCAGTGTCTGTTATTTTTCCCATCTTAATCTTTTCTTTGCAACTCTGCCTAGAAGGCCAGCATCCCGGAGTCGCCTCTTCACTGTTGACGTTTTACCAATGTCCTTCACAGACACTTGCATTGCAAAAAGCAAACAACACATTGTTCCACACACTGCTATTGATGCTCCAAAATACACTGCTCAAAAAAATAAAGGGAACACTTAAACAACACAATGTAACTCCAAGTCAATCACACTTCTGTGAAATCAAACTGTCCACTTAGGAAGCAACACTGATTGACAATAAATTTCACATGCTGTTGTGCAAATGGAATAGACAAAAGGTGGAAATTATAGGCAATTAGCAAGACACCCCCCAAAACAGGAGTGATTCTGCAGGTGGTGACCACAGACCACTTCTCAGTTCCTATGCTTCCTGGCTGATGTTTTGGTCACTTTTGAATGCTGGCGGTGCTCTCACTCTAGTGGTAGCATGAGACGGAGTCTACAACCCACACGAGTGGCTCAGGTAGTGCAGTTCATCCAGGATGGCACATCAATGCGAACTGTGGCAAAAAGGTTTGCTGTGTCTGTCAGCGTAGTGTCCAGAGCATGCAGGCGCTACCAGGAGACAGGCCAGTACATCAGGAGACGTGGAGGAGGCCGTAGGAGGGCAACAACCCAGCAGCAGGACCGCTACCTCCGCCTTTGTGCAAGGAGGTGCACTGCCAGCGCCCTGCAAAATGACCTCCAGCAGGCCACAAATGTGCATGTGTCTGCTCAAACGGTCAGAAACAGACTCCATGAGGGTGGTATGAGGGCCCGACGTCCACAGGTGGGGGTTGTGATTACAGCCCAACACCGTGCAGGACGTTTGGCATTTGCCAGAGAACACCAAGATTGGCAAATTCGCCACTGGCGCCCTGTGCTCTTCACAGATGAAAGCAGGTTCACACTGAGCACATGAGCACATGTGACAGACGTGACAGAGTCTGGAGACGCCGTGGAGAACCTTCTGCTGCCTGCAATATCCTCCAGCATGACCGGTTTTGCGGTGTGTCAGTCATGGTGTGGGGTGGCATTTCTTTGTGGGGCCGCACAGCCCTCCATGTGCGCCCCAGAGGTAGCCTGACTGCCATTAGGTACCAAGATGAGATCCTCAGAGCCCTTGTGAGACCATATGCTGACACATGCACATTTGTGGCCTGCTGGAGGTCATTTTGTAGGGCTCTGGCAGTGCTCCTCCTGCTCAAAGGCGGAGGTAGCGGTCCTGCTGCTGGGTTGTTGCCCTCCTACGGCCTCCTCCACGTCTCCCGATGTACTGGCCTGTCTCCTGGTAGCGCCTCCATGCTCTGGACACTACGCTGACAGACACAGCAAACCTTTTTGCCACAGTTCGCATTGATGTGCCATCCTGGATGAACTGCACTACCTGAGCCACTTGTGTGGGTTGTAGACTCCGTCTCATGCTACCACTAGAGTGAGAGCACCGGCAGCATTCAAAAGTGACCAAAACATCAGCCAGGAAGCATAGGAACTGAGAAGTGGTCTGTGGTCACCACCTGCAGAATCACTCCTGTTTTGGGGGGTGTCTTGCTAATTGCCTATAATTTCCACCTTTTGTCTATTCCATTTGCACAACAGCATGTGAAATTTATTGTCAATCAGTGTTGCTTCCTAAGTGGGCAGTTTGATTTCACAGAAGTGTGATTGACTTGGAGTTACATTGTGTTGTTTAAGTGTTCCCTTTATTTTTTTGAGCAGTGTAGTTTGTGAGGAAAAGATCAGGACAACAGAGAGGACGAGAGGAAGCGAAGGATGATGAGAGGAAAGAAAGAAGACAAGCGTATGACTCACCATTCGAACCTGTTCACATGCTCATGAACCAGCTGCCATTTTCTCCCAAAGTCCAGGGAGGCGTACACCTGTGAAGAATAACATAAAAAGAGAGAAAAAAGAGAGATAGATAGAGACATACAGTGTCAGTCTACGTATCACAAGACAGGAAGTGAAGTGACAGTGGGCTTGAGTCAAGGTAGGATAACACCAGGGAAGTGCACACCCAGGGTAATAAAGTGTGGCACTCTAGATGCGTGACACTCTGCATAGGCTGACATAGCTTTAAACCGCCATCATCATTATAACTCAGACCATTTGTGTTAACATATAGGCTCCCAAATTACATATATCCCGTTTGCTTTAACACTTTACTTGACATATTGTGACATGGTTATGACCGTGTCATAATGTGTTATGAGACTGGGTGTCAAGTAAAGTGTGTTTGATTTTATCTTGAAATGTACTGATTCATGTTTCCAGTCTAGAACTCATTGATAACTTTACATGTATAAGGAATGTATGTGTTGGGGTCAATGAATGGTAGATAAGAGCTAGGAATATGGAAAGTTACTGAGGGTAGAAACTTCATAATCTGTTCCATGTTTCTGAGGAGGGAGTTTGAAAGGCAATTGGTAATCTCTGATAAGGCAGGCCAGCTGCAGAACTAGGGATGAGTGAGGAATGCATCTCGAGGTCAAATCAACAGATGAAGTGAGAAGTAACCTCTGGAATGGGGGACAGAGAGGCCCACCCCAACATCTCTCGTTTTGCAGTCCTATCTCACTCATAAACTTTCACACCCACAAAGGTTTTAGTAACAGGCAGGGCTGTGTCTACCCCAGTGAGAGGAACCAATTAAATTCCTACCTAGCAACAGAGATGTATGGTTGTCTAGATATGTAAGGAGATGACCAAGCCTATTAGAAGGTTATAAATATATGTGCTTGTCGACTAATCTACTAATAATATGCATATATTAGCTTCTGGGCCTGAGTAGCAGGAAGTTTACTCTGGGCACGCTTTTCATCCGAACGTGAAAATGCTGCCCCCTATCCCAAACAGTTGTCAGTGAGTTTTTACTCTGCTCGTTCAGAACCTAACAAGTGTTACCCTGTTCCCTTTTCCAAATGTAAATTAGCACTATGTATAGATATAGCACTTCAAGTGTCACGATCGTCTTAAGGAGTGGACCAAAATGCAGCGTGGTATGTTTCCATCCTTTTTATTAGGAGGAGAAAACTCAAATAACAAAAACAATAAAGCGAACAAACGAAACGTGAAGCTCAGAGTAGTGCTCACAGGCAACTATACCTAGACAAGATCCCACAAAGGGGAAATGGCTGCCTAAATATGATCCCCAATCAGAGACAACGATAAACAGCTGCCTCTGATTGGGAATCATATCAGGCCAACATAGATATATAATTACCTAGATGAGCCACCCTAGTCACACCCCGACCTAACCAACATAGAGAATAACAGATTCTCTATGGTCAGGGCGTGACATCAAGTCCAATATGTTTGGTGAAAAATAGGTTTAACATTATGACTTGCTTTTCCTGGAACAGCAAAACCTTTGGTGGATTCCCGGTGACCAAATTAAGTGGAGTGCTTACATATCAAATTATGCATCAAACAAATGGAAACCATAGGTTGGGAAAACATTTTATTTCAACGCCTATATATCAGAAGCAGAATACAAATCCAGAATGCTACTGTAAGTTATGAATTTACGTGTCCAAAAATAAATATATTGCCCTGTTGATGATCAGGCGTAGTTCTGTAAATGGCCTAATTTCATTGGTCTAATTACATTTCCCACTTCCTGGGTGCATAATGACAGGGTGCATTTTGTTTCATTACACTGATTGATGCTACTGATGTTGCATCCTGCTGGCTGTCGGTATTGTTATTTTCGTCCTACAGACAGAGTCGGTGGCCCCAGTCAGACTCCATGCTAATGTTCTACCTTTATCAGAGTGGAAATCTGACATTTAACTCCAATAAAAGGACACACATTTCTCAGTGGAGGCTGCTGAGGGGAGGACGGCTCAAAATTATGGCTGGAACGGAGTAAATGGAATGGCATCAAACACATGTAAACCATGTGTTTGTTGCATTTGATACCATTCCACTGATTCCGCTCCAGCCATTACCACGAGCCCGTACTCCTCATTAAGGTGCTACGAACCTCCTTTGCCATTTCTCACCGGAAGCAAATTCATCTAACTTCAGAGAACGTAGTAACGTACTAGACCACTGCGCCTCCCGGGTGGCTTAGTGGTCTAGGGCACTGCATCGCAGTGCTAGCTGCGCCACCAGAGTCTCTGGGTTCGCGCCCAGGCTCTGTCGCAGCCGGCCGCAACCGGGAGGTCCGTGGGGCGACGCACAATTGGCATAGCGTCGTCCGGGTTAGGGAGGGTTTGGCCGGTAGGGATATCCTTGTCTCAGTATATAAAATGCATGCACTCTACTGTAAGTCGCTCTGGATAAGAGCGTCTGCTAAATGACTAAAATGTAAATGAAAATGTAATTAGAGGCAACAGCTGCTACATATGTTAAATTGTTTGCTAAATAGAAAACCATGATGTACAGAAACTCAGTTAGCTACCTTATTATCATGTTTGGCTGAACTGGATCCATAGTGTTTGTTGTTGGCAGTATCTTTTATCAGTGTTGGCTCATAGGCTAACGATCATGAAATACCAGATGCACCTTACCGTATGTGCTACAAACATATTGGTATAGACATACAGAAGGCCTAACTATCACAAAGGTCAGCAATCATCAAACACCAGATGCACCTTACCATAAGTGCTATATAAAAACAACTTGTTATGCACACACACAATAGTAACTAAACTGTCATCATCATAATCATCATGCTTTTTATCGCTGGCTTGGTACCAGATCTGATCCTAAAGCTAAAACCTTAGTAATTAAATAGAGGTCATGTTCCACCTCATAGGATCCTGCATGTGGCAGGCAGGCGGAGCATGTTCCTCCCAATAGGAGTCTATGGTGACAGCCCTCTGACAAAATTCCAGTCTGGCAAGTCAAGGCCAATCTGACAAGTCCAGACCAGTCTGACAGTGTCCTAGCCAGTCTGACAGTATCTTGGCCAGTCTGACAGTGTCCAGGCCAGACTAACAATGTCCAGGCCAGTCTGACAGTGTCTTGGTGAGTCTGACAGTGTCCTGGCGAGTCTGACAGTGTATTGGCCAGTCTGAAGGTGTCTTGGCCAGTTTGACAGTGTCTTGGCCAGTCTGACAAGTCCAGGCCAGTCTGACAAGTCAAGGCCAGTCTGACAAGTCCAGACCAGTCTGACATTGTCCAGGCTAGTCTGACATTGTCCTGGCCAGTCTGACATTGTCCTGGCCAGTCTGACATTGTCCTGGCCAGTCTGACAGTGTCTTGGCCAGTCTGACAGTGTCTTGGCCAGTCTGACAGTGTCTTGGCTAGTCTGACAGTGTCTTGGCCAGTCTGACAGTGTCTTGGCCAGTCTGACAGGTTCTTGGCCAGTCTAACAAGTCCAGGCCAGTCTGGCAGTGTCCTGGCCAGTTTATCAGTGCCCTGACCAGTCTGACAATGTCTTGGCCAGTCTAAATGTGTCTTGGCCAGTTTTACAACGTTTTGGCAAGTCTGAAAGTGTCTTGACCAGTCTTACAGAGTCTTGGCCAGTTTGACAGTGCATAGGCCAGTCTGACAATATCTTGGCCAGTTTGACAGTGTCTTGGACAATCTGACAGTGTCTTCACCAGTCTGAAAGTGTCCTGGCCAGTCAGACAGTGTTTTAGCAGATCTGACAGTGTCCTGGCCAGTTGTCCAGTGTCCTGGCCAGTCTGACAGTGTCTTGGCCAGTCTGTAAGTGTCTTGGATAGTCTGACAGTGTCCTGGCCAGTCTGACAGGGTACTGGACAATCTGACAGTATCTTCACCAGTCTGACAGTGTCCTGGCCAGTCTGACATTAATTTGGCAGGTCTGACAGTGTCTTGACCAGTCTGACAGAGTCTTTTCCAGTAAGACAGTGTCCTGGCTAAAAAGACAGTGTCTTAGCCAGTCTGACAGTGTCTTGGCCAGTCTGACAGGTTCTTGGCCAGTCTGACAATGTCTTGGCCAATCTGACAGGATGTTGGCCAGTCTAACTGTGTCTTGGCTAGTTTTACAATGTATTGGCCAGTCTGACAGTGTCTTTATCAGTCTGACAGAGTATTGGCCAGTTTGACAGTGTCCTGGCCAAATTGACAGAGTATTGGCCGGTCTGTCAGTGTCTTGGCCAGTCTGACAGTGTCCATGCCAGCCTGAAAAAGTCTTTGCCAGTCTAACAAGTCAAGGCCAATTTGACAGTGTAAAGGCCAGTCTGGCAGTGTCCTGGCCAGTCTAACAGTGTATTGGCCAGTCTGACAGTGTCCTGGCCAGTCTGACAGGATGTTAGCCAGTCTGACAGGGTATTGGCCAGTCTGACAGTGTCTTGGCCAGTCTGACAGTGTCTTGGCTAGGCTGACAGTGTCTTGGAAAGTCTGAAAGTGTCTTGGCCAGTCTGAAAGTGTCTTGGCCAGTCTGACAGTGTCTTGGCCAATATGTCATTGTCCAATCTGACAGTGGCCTGGCCAGTCGGAAAGAGTCTTGGTCAGTCTAACAGTGTCCTGGCCAGTCTGAGAGTGTCTTGGTCAGTCTGACAGTGTCCTGGCTAGTCTGACATTGACCTGGCCAGTCTGACAGCGTCTTGAACAATTTGACAGTGTCCTGACCAGTCTGACAGTGTCATGGCCAGTCTGCCAGTATATTGGCCAGCCTGACAGTGTCTTGACCAGTCTGACAGTGTCTTGACCAGTCTGATGGTGTCTTGGTCAGTCTGACAGTGTCCTGGCTAGTCTGACATTGACCTGGCCAGTCTGACAGAGTCTTGAACAATTTGACAGTGTCCTGGCCAGACTGACAGTGTCTTGGCCAGTCTGAAAGTATCTTGTCCATTCTGACAGTATATTGGCCAGTCTGACAGTATCTTGGCCAGTTTGACAGTGTCCTGGCCAAACGGACACTGTCTTGGCCATAATGACAGTGTCCTGGCCAGGCTGACAGGATGTTGGCCAGTCTGACAGGATGTTGGCCAGTCTGACAGAGTCATTTCCAGTTTGACAGTGTCCTGGCTAAAAAGACAGTATCTTGGCCAGGCTGACAGGATGTTGGCCAGTCTGACAGGGTCTTGGCTAGTCTGACAGGATGTTGGCCATTCTGACAGCATCTTAGCAAGTCTGATAGTGTCTTGGCAAGTCTGACAGTGTCCTGGCTAGTCTGGCAGTATCATGGCCAGTCTGACAGAGTCGTTTCCAGTTTGACAGTGTCCTGGCTAAAAAGACAGTGTCCTGGCCAGTCTGACAGGATGTTGGTGATTCTGACAGGGTCTTAGCCAGCCTGACAGTGTCTTGGCCAGTCTAACAAGGTCTTTGCCAGTTAAACAAATCCAGGCCAGTATGACAGTGTCCAAGCCAGTCTGACAGTGTTTTGGTCAGTCTGACAGTGTCCTGCCCAGTCTGACCTTATGTTGGCCAGTCTGACAGGGTATTTGCCAGTCTGACAGGGTCTTGGCCAGTCTGACAGTGTACATGCCAGTCTGACAGGATGTTGGCTAGTTTGACAGAGTATTGGCCGGTCTGTCAGTGTCTTCGCCAGTCTGACAGTGTCCATGCCAGTCTGAAAAAGTCTTTGCCAGTCTAACAAGTCAAGGCCAATTTGACAGTGTAAAGGCCAGTCTGGCAGTGTCCTGGCCAGTCTAACAGTGTATTGGCCAGTCTGTCAGTGTCTTGGCCAGTCTGACAGTGTCTTGGCTAGGCTGACAGTGTCTTGGAAAGTCTGAAAGTGTCTTGGCCAGTCTGACAGTGTCTTGTCCGATATGTCAGTGTCCAATCTGACAGTGTCCTGGGCAGTTTGACAGTGTCCTGGCCAGTTTGATAGTATCTTGGCCAGTCTGAGAGTGTTTTGGCCAGTTCGACAGTGTCTTGACCAGTCTGACAGAGTCTTGGCCAGTCTGCAGGGTCTTGGCCAGTCTACCAAGTCCAGGCCAGTCTGACAGTATCCAGGACAGTCTGACAGTGTACTGGCCAGTCTGACAGTGTATGGGCCATAGATAACCTGTATAGAAGCTGAACTATACCGTATGTGGTCAATCTAGACAGCCATCCCTTCAACATGGTCACTTTAGTAGCTGTACATAGATACAGTACATGATATCACCAACACATGCTTGTGAACACTGTACTATTACTACCTAATCATTATGGTAGTGGATATGAGGTGATGACTAGGATCACTGTCATTCTGTCCATCATGTCTGGATCCTGATTGACAGCGGAAACAGAGTGGCATCATTTGACAACAGTCTGGGTCTGTGGATTTTTTGTCTACTGTGAGCTCTGTATGAGC
Source organism: Salvelinus fontinalis (assembly GCF_029448725.1). Lineage (NCBI taxonomy): Eukaryota > Metazoa > Chordata > Actinopteri > Salmoniformes > Salmonidae > Salvelinus > Salvelinus fontinalis. Next base: position 15,874,672 of record NC_074704.1, on the reverse strand, counting down.
CCTGGGCTAAAGTGGCAGTCATTTGCAATGCAGATGGCAGAATGTGTTTGACTTGTGCTTCCGATTAGTAACAGGAGGCTTAATGTACAGTGTGCTACAGAGCAACAATTAACTCTACTTATTTATTAACTTCATACAGAGGCAGATCAGGTTTAGAAGGAATCAAATGGTATTTCAATTTTACTATCAAGATGAAAGAAAAAGGAAACCGTACACTGCTCTTGATAGTATCACTGATCTTTAATAAGCTCACGTATTGGCCTTACGGCCTTCTTCAGAGCTTTTGTTCGTTTTTTTAACATTAGCACCCTTATGTAGACCTAGCCCCACCCACATCCGTTCCACGCATCAAAAGGGGTTGGAGGCGAAGGAAAAACAAATAAGTGCAACCAAATTTAACATAATGCATTTCATAAATATTCAAATAAAGTGTGCAAATAAGACCGAAGGTGGAAATGTCATGCTTTAGGTCATTCAAATGTACTGCGACTGGATAATCGCTGTCGTTTCACCTGATGGAACTTTTATGTTCACTGATTCTCTGTTTGAGAGAACGAGAGGTTTTACCTACATAGCACAGCCCACATGGACATTTAATCATGTAAATAACATGGGTGGTGGAACACATAATAGTGTCATTTATTTGGAACCATTTTCCTGTATGTGGATGGCAGAAATATTCACACTTCATCATATTGTTGCAGATGGATGGAAGCTGTCCCCCTGTAATAGAGTATTAGAGTGATTTTTGAATGATTGTTTTTCACTATGCACTCTGAAATCTTGTAAGTATACACTAGAAGAAAAAGACACAACAATATCCTCTGCATTTATAGCTACCATTTGAAAGATGGCATAAAAGAGCCTGGCTGATTTTCTTTTGTGGCTGGCTGGCAGTTGGCATGGACCAATTTATTGCGTAAATTGCGACCTCTCCTATACACAAGTGGTGGATTTTTATATTCAGCCGGCAAAACTGGGTCCGATGATAAAATATGACAGTGTTACTTGACCACACCTCCCACTTTTCACGAGTTCAAAGTATATGTAGTTGTGAACATTACGGAGTGTTCTTTAGCTTTAGTGGGTCTTTTTTGTAGCAGTTCATCTCGTGTTTTCCCCAATGCCAAATTAAGAGCTTCATCTACACATTGTGGAGAATAGCCTCTTCTTAGAAACCTAGTGCGCACCTCCGCTGCTTTTTCTAGATAATCCTCTGTGGAGTGGCATATACAGCGCTGTCTGAAAAACTGGCTTCTTGGAAGTCCTCTTTTTAATGGCTCAGGGTGGAAGCTGTCACCCTGTAATAGAGTATTTCCGTCCGTTTCTTTTCTATACAGAGTTGTAAACAGGGTTGCATTTGATTTATCAATCCACATAGAGGTAATGAACACGTTGAGTGTCACATTCAATAGTGAATTTGAGATTGGGGTCAATGTCATTGAGTAGTGCCATAAAGTCTAACAGCTCTTTTTATATTCCTTCCCATATGCAAAAAAATGTTGTCAATATAACGATACCACTTCGGGACTTTATTCAAAAATGGATTCTCGTTTTCATTATTAACAAAACGTTCTTCAAAAAGACCCACATAGAGGTTAGCATAGCTCGGAGCGAATGTGGAGCCCATCGATGTTCCATTCGTTTGGAGGTAGTTTTCATCATCCAACCTGAAATAGTTGTACGTCAAAACATATTCAGCCAACTCTAGAATGAAGTTTGTTGGTGGATATTCATTAGTATCTCTGTCTCCCAAATAGTGTGCTAGTGCTGCCAGCCCCCCCACATGGGGAATGCTGGTATATAGACTCTCAACATCTAATGTGACCAAAATACAGTCTTCTTTTAAACACCGTATTTGGTGAGATCTTGTTTATGAAGTCTATAGAGTCTTTCACATATGATGGCAATGCTTGCACATGAGATTTAATAAAAGAGTCTACAAAGTTCGACAATGGCTCTAGCATTGAGCCTATTCCTGCAACCACTGGTCTGCCTGGATAATTGCCTCGTTGTGTTTTAGGTTTGTGTCATTTCAGTCAAATGTACAGGCATGGATGTATGGCACATTTGCAGCAAAGATATTAACATTCAGGTTTTGAGATAAGGTTGTTTAACAGGGCTTGCTGTGAATTTATGTTGTGAATTTGAACATGAATTATGCCCCTTGTCACGTTCCTGACCTGTTTTCCTTTGTTATGTATTTGTATTAGTTTGGTCAGGGCGTGAGTTTTGGGTGGGCAGTCTATGTTTTCTATTTCTATGTGGGGTTTTGTGTTCGGCCTGGTATGATTCTCAATTAGAGACAGGTGTGTATCGTTTGTCTCTGATTGAGAGTCATACTAAGGCAGCCAGGGTTTCACTGGTGTTTTGTGGGTGTTTGTTCTTGTGTCAGCGTTTGGGCCACACAGGACTGTTGCAGGTTAGTCACGTTTGTTATTTTGTTAATTTGTAGTGTTTTGTTGGTTTGCCATTAAATCATGAATACCTCATACTCCGCATCTTGGTCCGATCCATGCTCCTCCTCGTCTGAGGAGGAGAACTACATTGACAACCTTTACACCCCTATTTAAGATTACTCTGATGGTTTTTGTACGATGTACCCAATGATTAACGAAAACTAGCTCGGTAGGGCTATGTCCTCATTGTCGTTTTACAGACGTGTTTAATACGTCTAATTTACACACTTTATTCAAATATTTATGAAAGGCATATTGTTATATTTGGTAGCACTTATTTGTTTTTCCTTTGCCTCCAACCCCTTGCGATGCGTGGAACGGATGTGGGTGGGGCTAGGTCTACATAAGGATGCTAATTTTAAAAAAACTCACAAAAGCTCTGACGAAGGCCGTGAGGCCGATACATAAGCTTATTAATGATCAGTGATACTATGAAGAGCAGTGTGCGGTTTCCTTTTTTCCTTCATCTTGTCCAACTTACCATGCACCTGCAAAAAAAGATTGCTCAGATATGTGAGTGCATTTTGAATTTTAAAGTTATAGTATCAGAAATCGTTACGTTCGTTGTTGCTGTCCTTCAGGCTACATACTAGAGTTGTTTTTGGGTTTCTTTCAGAGTTATTCAACTTGAATCTTTTTTTCACTAATGTTCTTGCCCCTGTGGTCAAAGATATGTAGAAAAAACAAGCCTGCAGTCACAGAAAGGTTATCTGGGGTTCTTATTATTCTACTTCCTTCTTTCATCTGAACCCTGGAAGCTAGATATCACAACTGGCTTCTCTTTCGCCACCACCATTCATTAAAGGTCTAATATAGTCGTTTTTATCTCAATGTCACCAGGACGGCCAAAACTCCATCACACTACAACCGGCTGAACTTTCAGGCAGTCTATTGAAACATTAAAAGGCCATTATCATCATTTTCAGTATTATTCCAACCTAATATTTTGAGCTACTATATATAAAACACAACCTTTAACAACCCAACAGCAGAATCTCCTCCCAATGGCAATAGGACATGTGGAGTCATGGAAATGATAATGGCATATTATACACCCTGTGTCCTGAACAAATACTATAAGTCACTTTTACAACACCTAAGTAAGCCTCCTATGAATTCATTAAGCATTTATGTACAGTACCCTAAATCAAACCGCACCGATTGACAGTGCCTTTTTTCTGGAATTTACGGAGCCAGGAGAATGCAACGCGGCGGTGCATTACATCAACACTCAACAATCTTCAGAGTTTGATGACACATATAAAAATGAAACACACTGCAATGGCAACAGCATGTATTCTCATACAGCATACCGTATCGCTAAACATGGAAGTGGAACATCTCATGTTGCTAGTAGTATGCACCTGCCAAATAAAACAATTATCTCAGGAGATGAACTTCACACGCTAATGGAGCCCACTTTCCTATAAACCAATACCAATTCCCTCTCGCATTGCGGTGACGTACTACCCACCACCGTCCCTCAATGGATCTTAATGGGGCACACATCTGCACTACCGCAGTTAAATAACAAATGATAGCAGCCGTTCAAACGGCGCTGCAACTGCTTTGGTTCACAATGTCACCAAATGTGTAATCTCTGGTGGGGAGGAATGATGGCTGTTGAGCTCAGTCATCTATTCCGCTCGTTACGCTCTGCAAACTCGTCAACAACAACCTCTTCCTAGAACCCGACACCTTTTATAGGTGTAGTTTAGTGGTGTGTAAAGAGATTTTAAAAGGTTAATTTTATGGTGGAAAAAATGTGTGTGGATGTGTAAGTAAGTATATTGCTTCTACATGTCTAGACTGTGAAAAAATGTGGTGATTCACAATGCAAATTAATAATACACAACTAAGTACTTAGGCTTGGTATGTCTGCATTGTTAACCAATTAGGATTAATTGCTCTGTGAAGTGCTATGAGGTAAACGCAGAGAAAATTACACTATTAGTCCACTGCTAAAGGCAATATGGGCACTTATTAGTCCACTGTTAAAGGCAATATGGAGATCTGCATTATCATGAGTGTGTTTCAAATTGAAGTCCGTTAAAGGTGTCCTGAGAGGACCTGCTGGGTCCAGTGAACTGCAAGGGGAGCCGACCTGTTGCAGCTTCAGCGGACATTTGGGCTGAGCACTAAAGATACCTGCCATCTGGAGGGGCATTGAGATGAAATATGAACCACAGTGGAGGAGCAGGAGGGGGAGGAGGTGGAGGAGGAAAAGGAGGAGAAGAAGCATCAATTTTGTCTCTGGCTCAGCAATACCTTGCAGTGTCGCATCCAGATCTAAGGTGGGTGGGGGAGGGGAGGCGCCCCGATGGTATTGGAGGCCAATATTGGATTTAGATCAGCACTATTAGTAAATAATAGACATGAGTGTGTTTATATTGTGGAGGATCCATTTTGGGGTCTGACTCCACAGCACCTTGCTGGTTGTGTCATGACAAAGTGGGCCTATGTACTACAGTGGTGGAGATTGGGGAGGCCATTTTGACTCAAGATCAACATCACCTTCGAGGATCAGATTATGCGGAGGAGTGAAACTGCTGATGTAAGGAAGCCATTTTGTCATACAGTGTGTTTCATTGCAGTCTGCATCACATAATATAATATAGCCACAGTTGGATAAAGATACCTGCCATCTGGAGGGGTATTGAGCTGAGAAATGCGCCACAGTGGAAGAGGAGAAGGAGCAGCCATTTTGTCTCTGGACCAGCAATACCTTGCAGGGTCGCATCCAGGTCTAAGATGGGTGGGAGAAGGGAGGCACTGCATTGGTGTTGGAGGCCATTTTGGATGTAGATCAGCACATACTGTTAAATGAATAGACAGGAGTGTGTTTTTATTTTGAAGGAACCATTTTGGGTTCTGACTCCACAGCACTTTGCTGGTCACATCACGACAAAGTGGGCCTATGCACTGCAATGAGACTGGGAGGCCATTTTGACTCAAGATCAACCTTCACTTTTTAGGATCAGTTTATGCGGAGGAGTGAAACTGCTGACGTAAGGAAGCCATTTTGTCATACAGTGTGTTCCATTGAAGAGTTTGCACCACATAATATAATACAACCACAGTTGGATACTAAAGTTTTACTACCTGGATACAGGTCTGGGAACACACATAAGGGGCAGATGTTGCTTCTGCTAACACAACACAAGCTCTTAAATCAGAAAAATGGTTTACTGCTCTCTCTGTATTACAGTACATCTATTTAAGTCTTGTCGATGTCAGAAACGGGAGGTTTTAGAATGAAGAATCAGTATTGAGCAGCAGAAAGGTGTCAGCCACGGATTACAATGACAAGAGATCCTGTAAGCGAAAGCACTGTGGGATTTATAAATTCACCGACTCCTATAAAACAAGGATTGATTTAAACCAGCTTATCTGAAGGAGACTCCTCCAACGACAAGAGCTGAAACCCATCCACAGAAAGGCAATATCCCAAATATTACTATTATTACCACAGAATTCGAAATGCTAATTCATTTTTATATAGTCAATGTTATGCAAATGAGGAGAGAAAATCCTGAATAATGTATTTTTTCTATTTATTTTCTCACTCTGCATATTTTATTGAGATGGATGTCCCCCATTGCATTTGGGCTAACGTTTAGTGGCGATACGATTCTGTGTGGAATTTATTTAAAGGCATACATTTGCATCATTAGGGTGGATTAAGCAATATTTGCTTGTAGAAGGACTGGAGGGACTGTGTGGCACGATCAACAAGGCTGATTCCTACCATCTCCTGATTTGTTTTTTGGTAGCTGCTCTCCTGGGAGAAGGGATTGGAGAAAAATGATTCGTTCTGCTAGCAAGCTAAGCGCCAACAGCCAACATTCGTCACATTCATTTGTTGCCTGTGTGTTTTGAAAAGCAAAAACAATGGCAAGTGACAAATGTTGGCGAAACCTAATCGACAAGGTTAATGAGGTAGAAAGTATCAAGAGAACAACCGTATATGTGATTTTGATGATATAACATATTAGCGATTAGCAACGATTTACCTCTCCCTGAGTCTTCTCAGTTTACACAACTTAGTTCTGCCACAAAAGTTGTGACCATTTTTCTCAACAGTCAGTGTTATTTTCTCATTTCCCAGCCTGCCTCTCATCCAGACTGATAATACCTCCAAATCCTAAGACCCTGACAGACTGACGCGGGTTTATCCAGATGTGGGCCGCACCTGTTCAGTATGATCCCTGTGAAACCCGGAGAAGCCAAACTATCCTCCAGACATTTTCACATGCCCTTGAAGTGTATGGTTTGCTCTGGGCTGCACTCAACTCCTGTTCATGACTTTATCTGAATATCAGAGAGAGGATGATAGGAGGAGGGGGGCGGGAGGGGACAGGGTTGGGAGGGGGATTAGGAGTCCATCTATCACTCTACTCAGGATGACAGAAGACAAAAGGTAAAAGGTACATTTCAGGCTGTTCCCTCTTTCATTATTCAGCCCACAGTACTTTAATTTGCTCCCATTCCAAAATGTTCCCTGCTGTTTCTTAAAATCACTATTCTTATACTTCCAGGTCACCTTGCTCGGTAAGTGTACTGTACAGTTGAACAACATGTCGTATCCTGTCGGGTTTCAGAGGATATTTCCTTCCCACAATTACCTGCATCACACAAACTAGTATACTACAAAGTAGGCTGTACTGTGACATATTGGCAACATTATCTACAATGTCTGTTTCATACTCAATACAATACTAAACATAAGAGTACATGGAATATGCCATATTGAAAGGGTGATGTTGCTATATAGCATTTTGTATGGTAGATTACTACTAAACCATAGGTTTGTAGTTAAAGCTTAATTGTTTAACTGCCACGTCCATTTGCAATGCTACAACATCAAAGTTACTTCAAACAACGAATACTGTTTCGTTTTTCTCTGACATCACAATAGAACAGCAGAGTATTTACTGTGATTTATTTTTACTGCGACGCTGGATGTTCATCTCCTCTGTTACTTCAACTAAACAAAAGCAATAACACGTGCTGGGAGGAACACTCTTTCACCTTATGGGAAGTTCAGCTTTAAAATAAGCTTGAGACTATATATTTGTATATATAGACATATGGGTTTATGTTTCCGTGGTGGCACGATGAACATGTTAAAACCCCTACAGGCATGTTATGAATGCACATGCAGTTGTTAATGTGACAACCGTCTTAACATGGACCTCCAATGGGGTTTCCTAACACACAGGGAATGAACTAACAGCAACAGCACTATACCACAACCCAAAATGGGCCCATCCAACTTCAGTCACCATAATTAAATTTACCCCCTTACGCCAAAGACCACAGAATGGCACATGGATGTCATTAGTAAAAAAAAATATATAAAAAGCTTATGGAAATGACATTGTGCCCCTAATCCTCAAGACATATGGTAGATTTTATCAGAGAGAGGATAGGTAAAGACCACATAATGATGAGGCACTTAGTTTCACTACTGTTCACGATTTATAGGCTCCTGGGCAAGTTGCGATCATTAGGGGAAATGTGGGGGATGTGTACGACTAGAGATGGGGGGTGGTGGATGGGATATTTATTTTTCTGGTGAACGCAGCACTTTTGAACTATACATCTTTGATCCTCCCTCTGCACTATTTGTGCAATGACGACTCCATTTAATTTCACTTTTCAATTAGTACAATACTAATGTTGTCCTAAAGAGCCAATCTCTGGCCACATTAAACAAATACTGTATGTTCTAAACCTCAAGGGCATCAAAGGTTCCCCAAGTCCAAATAAAACTGGCACTGAATGTATGTCTAAGTGGTATACATGCGGGAAAGGAATTGCAGCTGAGAGCGCATGAAAATGCTAATGAAAAAGCATTCTCTGGGCGTTTTCATTGTGTTTGGTTGTTAATGTCATGGGAAAGGTAGATAATTACACCCAGGTGTGTAGTATAACACTACAGGTTAGATATACTGGAATTGACGCTCTATAAAAGTAAAATCAATAATGTGGAGTACAGCTTTGCTGGTTCAATTTGTCTTGCTGTCCAAATCTGCAGTACATGAGGTAGAATCGCCCAGGTTTAGTATCTGATTGGAAGTTTTAGCACATACCAATCCTGCGTTACTGCGACAAAGTAAAGTATTCTGTATCGACAAAGTATAGTCCAACTCCAGTATAGACCAACTCCAGTGTAGCCCAACTCCAGTATAGACCATCTCCAGTATAGACCATCTCCAGTATAGACCATCTCCAGTATAGACCATCTCCAGTATAGACCATCTCCAGTATAGACCATCTCCAGTATAGACCATCTCCAGTATAGTCCAACTTCAGTATAGTCCAACTTCAGTATAGTCCAACTCCAGTATAGTCCAACTCCAGTATAGCCCAACTCCAGTATAGTCCAACCCCAGTATAGACCAACCCCAGTATAGACCAACCCCAGTATAGACCAACCCCAGTATAGACCAACCCCAGTATAGACCAACCCCAGTATAGACCAACCCCAGTATAGACCAACCCCAGTATAGACCAACTCCAGTATAGACCAACTCCAGTATAGACCAACTCCAGAATAGACCAACTCCAGAATAGACCAACTCCAGAATAGACCAACTCCAGTCCACATCAACATTCTACTGAAAGAGGAAGATGCTTTGATAATCCCCTATTTCAAATAGATCATGAAACCAAAACCATTGGCTGGCAGCTTCAAACGACCATAAACACTAATGGATTCAAATGGCTGCCCCTTTCACTATCGCTCTCCCTCAGGGGGAGACTGTTTATCATACTAATAAACAAGAAAAAAAATGCAGAGCGGGTTATTTTAGCAACATATGAATGTGGAGCCGGCCACAGACTGTTGAATTGTAGGTAAGAGGCGAGGTTCAGCAAGAGGCAGAATCCATCACGTCGACTATTATGTCTTCCCCACAGAATAATGATGGAAGGTTGGCAGCACTGATACCCAGCTGATCCTATTTGAAAAGTTAAATGTCAGCCTTGTCCCTGACTGAGATACACACTCTGACTTCTGTCTGCAGCGGACGAGAAGAGGGGGATTCAAAAAGCAGGGACAGGAAGAAACAAGAGAGGAAGTGGGAGAGGTGTAATAAAGTGTCAGATCACCATCAGTGCCAGCTCAGGGAAGGGACGTATGCAAACCGTGAAAAGTGTGTTTTCTCCCTCACTGTCACTGTAGCATGGGCCAATAACGGAGAGAAAGAAGTGAATATATTCTGAAAGCCCTGTTTCAAGACAAATTGACAAAAGCGATCAACTGATATCAGCTCCTCCACTGCAAGCAACAATTACAACAGTAAAATAAAGAACACCTTTAACTGAAATAGATGCTTTGTTTACAGTTTCTCAATCACTTTGGCAAATTTTTTGAAACAGTCTTAACTTTCTCTAAATTGTAAGTGCAAGTGTCACAACTGTATTATGGGACTTTACAACTCTATTCCATGTCTGCAAAATGTAGTACCTCATCCAAAACATTCAATTCATGGTTCAAAACCTAGTTATTATGTCAGTAAATTGGCTAATGCCACCAAAATGAAACGTTTTTTTGTCATTGTGTGAGCCGTACTGGTCAAAATGTTTCCTTGTTTTTTCACCACTGTAGTCAACCGTGGAAATGTTTGTCACACAAGAAATGTCAGTTTTGTTCTACTTTATAGTTGACACTGACTGCTTACTGTACTATACAATAATGTACATTTTGTCTAGCTGAATGCTGTTGTGTATCACACTGAGCTTTTAAAGATACCGATGTCAACAGTAGGTAAAAGTTTACTGGGAAAAGTCAATACTGTACAATACTGTAGTGCACAGGAAAAGAATTTGCACATTTGCATGTATACAATAAATACATTTTTGTAGCATGTAAACAGAAAATTCACATTTGTATGTCAATTTTTTTATATAAAGTAAGTAATGTATAGTGAACAGAGAATTTGCCACAAAATGGCATCCATGCAATTTTCTTTTATAAAAACACAATAATGAAAAAACCTGCAGTAGTTCTGTAAAAAACAATAAAATGTACCTCCTCACAGTACGTAACACTACAAGTTCCCATCTTCTTGGTGGACATCCTGTCGCTCTTGTTTGTCTGGCCAGAGATTTTCGTCAACATCACATTTGATGTTTTCCCTTGCGATGCACTAGGGGAAAAATCTCCTCGCGTGGTGCAACCATCCCCTGCAATGATCGCCTGTGACGTCCTCACAAGCAGCATTCATGGCATCTAACAGAGACATCTGATCTTGTGCCCGATAGTCATATACTTTCCACCTCCATGCTGAAACAAAATCCTCTACCGGATTCCGGAATGGGGAGGATGGTGGAATGAACTCCATTGTTATTCTTTCATGCGCAGCAAACCATTCCCTAACACTGTTGGTTCGGTGGATGCTGACATTATCCCACACAATTACATCATTTGGCAAATCTGGTCTAACTAAACCTTGTTCGTGTTCTGGTATTAGATCTCTGTAACGTGTATTTAGAAGGACAGGAGAAATTGGGTGTTATATGGCCCAATGGGTGGAATGTGTGCTCACACCACTCTCAGAAATGGCAGCAGATATTGTAATATTTCCCCTACGTTGGCCTGGTGTGCCAATTGTGGCTCGGTGTCCAATGAGATTGCGGCCACGTCTCCTGCCTTTGGCCAGATGGAACCCAGCCTCGTCCACAAAAACAAGAATGTGGGTAATTTCTTGTCTTTCCAGTTCCATTATTCTCTATATCGTAACACAGAAACCAAATATAAAGTTAGTTTTACATAGCTTTTTCTAGAATCAGACAGTTTAGTAAAGTAGAAATGTTATCTACAACTTCAAGAAGTACATACAGGCATCATTGAAGTACAGTAAAACTCCCTGTACAATATACCAAGTGCACACCAATGGTTTACCTGGACATACTGGTACCACAGCTCCTTCACTCTCACTATTCCTCTCAAATGGCACCTTGTAGAGTTTTTTCATAGTCATTCGATTTCTTCAAAACTCTGTGTATAGTGGAAATGCTGACAGAATTGATATTTGCGAAGATATTGTTGTGATTTATGATTGCACTTTGGATCTCTCTTAGTCTGATGGAATTGTTGGCTATGACCATGTTGCAAATATCTTGTTCTTGCTGATGACTGAACACTGCTGCTCTGCCACCAGCACGAGGTCGTTGTGCAGTCCTATATATGACATGTAGAATTCACAAATAGATCATGTTACCGATAGTATATTGTATTGAAATTGTGCTGCATTACTGTATATTCCTCATACAAATCTTACGGTACATTGTGATTTTCAGACTTGCATTTAACTTTACAATAGTTGCTATATTGTTGTGAATGAAATGCTGTAACAAAAGTAGAGGACGAGCACATATTGACCTGTTTCCCCTACGGAATGCTTGCATAATTGATGACACGGTGGACCTGTTTACATTAGGCTGTACTCTCTGACCAGCCTCCTCCATTGTAAGACTATGGTTCATGACATGGTCCACAATTGTGGCTCTGATTTCATCAGGGACTCTTATTCTTTGCCTTCTACCTCTCCCTCTATTATGTCTTCTCCTACCACCACCACCACCACCGTGCATTCTTACACATCATCTTATTTCTCTTCCACCAGCATGTAGCTGCTGTTCAGAGTTGTGATGTTCCTCCATGTTCAAAAATTGTAGTGATTGTGCTGTGGGTAAGCTCCATATATATGCTTGATTGGTAAGATTGTGATTCCTATTTCATTACTATGTCACCTGGCATGTAATTTGTCAGTTTAGCAGACATCACAAAGATTCCATGTCATAGATATTTATGGATTTTGATCATTGAATGGATCATTTTGCATATGATGGCTCACACAATGAAAGAATGTTTAAAAGTTGTGAAGAGTATGACAGTTTCACTGAGAATCAACTCATCAGTTTTCATCAGCAGGCCATGTGCATGTAGTTATTGGGCAAATTGAGGACAATTGTACTTACTCTTTTGCACACGTGTCAAAACATGTGCAATTTGCTTAAATGAATAAGAAATTAAAATGTGAGGTGAACAAGAAACTAATTGTTCAGAGATTTGAACTTATTGTTAAATTTTTTTTATCTAATTGAGCCAAAGCGATTGAGAAAAACTGTAATACCATTTCAATCATCCTTTAACTTCTTGCAACTATAGGGGGTGCTGTTTCGCATTGGCATAATTTGCTCTACAGATTAAACTGCCTAGTACTCAATTCTTGCTCGTACAATATGCATATTATTGTTATTATTGGATAGAAAACACTCTCTAGTTTCTATAGCCGTTGGAATTTTGTCTCTGAGTGAAACAGAACTCATTCTACAGCACTTTTCATGATAGGGAGTCAGATTTCAAACATCTTGGCTACTGATCTGGAGTCAGTTTAAAGGTCACTGTAAATGCTATGGAGAAACAGGCACTGCTTACGTCTTCCCCTGGGTGTCAGTACGTGATGAAGCTTTGAATGGAGTCGATTGCGCAATCAGTGCCTCTACAAATCACCAAATACCAGAAGTAACTTCCTTTGGCTGCCTGCGCGTGGCGCGCTAAGGACATCGGACTCGCCTCCTTCCAAGCTTTAGTTTAGCCAGTAATATTTCTCCGGTCATATTTTTACTCGTTATAGGTGTTAACAGCATCATAAGGTAGTTAATTTGAACCATTTTATAGCAATTTATATCCGTTTAGTGCGATTTTGAGGCATTGCTTTGTTGTGCACTTTGAAGCACCGGGCACGTTTCGGGGTCCCGGTCGAACGTTAGTGGGCATTTCGACAGACAAGAGGACATCTTTCGACCAAAAGAAGATTAGACCCAAGAAATGATTCATTGCCCAAGATTCTGATGGAAGATCACCTCATAGTAAGACATATTTAAGATGATAAATCGTTGTTCTGTAGAAAAATGTTAAACGCACGTTCCGCCATTTTGTTAGGTGTAGCTTTGCTTGGCGCAAGCTGTATTGAAAAGTAAGGATAATTTAAAAAATGTAAGTCCGCGATTGTATTAAGAATTAAATAGTCTATCAATCGCTGTCCACCCTATATTTTTTAGTCAAGTTTATGAGTATTTATGTATAAGACTAGATCACTGTCTAATATGGTGCACGACATTTTCTGACCAGCTGGGCTACTTTTGTCATTGTCTAACCATGATTTTGGTGGCTAAATATGCACATTTTCGAACAAACTCTATATGTATGTAGTAATATGATGTTACAGGAGTGTCATCGGAAGAATTCTGAGAAGGTTAGTGAAGAATTAATATATGTTGGCGATATTTACGTTATCGCTCTCTTTGGCTTGATTCAGTGCTCGGGTAACGTTTGCATATGTGGTATGCTAATATAACGATTTATTGTGTTTTCGCCGTAAAACACTTAGAAAATCTGAAATGTTGTCTGAATTCACAAGATCTGTGTCTTTCCATTGCTATGTGCTGTGTATTTTTAAGAAATGTTTTATCATGAGTAAATTGGTAATACAAGTTGCTCTCTGTAGTAATTTTAGTCGCTTTGGTGAGATTTGTGATGGTGGCTGCAATGGCAAACTATGATTTATACCTGAAATATGCACATTTTTCTAACAAAACCTATCCTATACCATAAATATGTTATCAGACTGTCATCTGATGAGGTTTTTTCTTGGTTAGTGGCTATCAATATCTTAGTTTAGCCGAATTGGTGATAGCTACTGGTGGAGAGAAAAAATGGTGGACAAAGAAAAATGGTGTCTTTTGCTAACGTGTTTAGCTAATAGATTTACATATTGTGTCTTCCCTGTAAAACCTTTTAAAAATCTGAAATGGTGGCTTTATTCACAAGATCTGTATCTTTCATTAGGTGTCTTGGACTTGTGATTTAATGATATTTAGATGCTACTATTTAATTGTGACGCTATGCTAGCGATGCTAATCAGTGTGGGGTGGGGGGGGGGGGGGGGGGGGGCTCCCAGATCCGGGGTTGAGGCTCGTGAAAGGTTAATCTCCCTTTTTCCCCAGTCTTTAATTCAGAATCTTCACTCCCACTCCCTTGTCCCACTCCCTTGTCACACACACACACACACACACACACACACACACACACACACACACACACACACACACACACACACACACACACACACACACACGACTTGACAGAAGAATACCAAAGGTTATGACGCCACTGAAATATTGGAGCCTTCAGGTGAGTGGATAGGAATTCTAAATATACCCTGTGGACGTGTGGTATTCACCAAGGGCAAGGAGGGGTACTCATAAGACATAACCCAATAACACAGTACCTGTATGAAGGTAGCCTGCCATTGCCTTGCAACTGGAGCTTGGAATGCAATAAAGAAGCTGCCCATCCTAAAAAGGCAAAAGGATGTCATACTCACATACAGTCAGGTACAACATATTTGGCACCTTTGACAAAGATGAGCAAAAAATAGAGTATTAAATAAAAAATACAAATGCAAAAAAAAAAGTATTTATGCATGGCCATAGAGCTCTATTTTAGTGTCATCTGACCATATCACAGGTTCTAATTCAGGTGCCAATGCCATTTAGCAATCTCTAGGCATTTACATGTGTTGGATGACATAAAAAGAAAGCTCTTTGGCCACGTACACAAGTAGTGGGTTTGGTGTCTAAAGAAATATCCATATGAAGAGAAGAACCCCATGCTTACTGTAAAATATGGTGGTGGATCTTTGATGCTATGGTGATATTTGGCTTCCACTGGTCCTGGGGCACGGTCAACGGCATCATGAACTTTACCCAATACAAGGGCATTTTAGCAAAAAACATGTTTGCCTCTGCCTGGAGGCTGAAACGTGGCCGCAAGTGGATCTTCCAGCAAGATAATAACTCCAAGCACACATGAACATCCTTAAAGAAGTGGTTAATTGACCACAAAATCAAGATTTTGCACTTAACCTCTCAGTCTCCAGACTTGAACCCCATTGACAACCTGTGGATTGAATTGAAGTGGCAGTCCATCAACTGGGGCTTTGCACTCAATATAAGTAAGCCGACACATGCTGAAAAACCAAAAGGATGTCACACATCCACAATATCACCAAAGGAACACAGGTGTATGGCAAGTTTCTCACTCATGCTACAATCTGTTTCCTTGTTGTTAGCACATTGGCTATTTAACAGCACACCTCCATCCATCTGCTGTTGTGACAATGTATATCTGCTATTCTATTAAAATAGTAACTCGTCTCTGTTCGCGCTCTCTATCTCTCCTCGCTGTATCCATCATTTCCCTTTGTTTTCAGTCCCTTGTTCTCTCTGCTTCGTTGTGCCAGCGCTGCCAAAACTGCATCCTATTGAGTTTGAGTTCCACCAGGCCTGCGCTTTCTAGTTTAGTCTTCTATGTCTAAGTTTTGTGTTTGTGTGTATGTCTGCATGCATTCAGCTTTGGTATATTTGTCGAACAGGTGTGTGTGTGTGTGTGTGTGTGTGTGTGTGTGTGTGTGTGTGTGTGTGTGTGTGTGTGTGTGTGTGTGTGTGTGTGTGTGTGTGTGTGTGTGTGTGTGTGTGTGTGTGTGTGTGTGTGTGTGTGTGTGTGTGCCTGTGAACCTATGTGTGTTTGTGCGATTGCATCCCTAAAGCTACATATACATCATCCAAAAAAACACATTCTCCAGCTTTATCCTCATCAGGAAGACCCCCCGCACAATACCTTCTCCAGCTTTATCCTCATCAGGAAGACCACCCTCACAATACCTTCTCCAGCTTTATCCTCATCAGGAAGACCCCCCCCCTCACAATACCTTCTCCAGCTTTATCCTCATCAGGAAGACCCCCCTCACAATACCTTCTCCAGCTTTATCCTCATCAGGAAGACCCCCCTCACAATACCTTCTCCAGCTTTATCCTCATCAGGAAGACCCTCCTCCACAACACCTTCTCCAGCTTTATCCTCATCAGGAAGACCCCCCTCACAATACGTTCTCCAGCTTTATCCTCATCAGGAAGACCCCCCTCACAATACCTTCTCCAGCTTTATCCTCATCAGTAAGACCCCCCGCACAATACCTTCTCCAGCTTTATCCTCATCAGGAAGACCCCCCTCACAATACCTTCTCCAGCTTTATCCTCATCAGGTAGACCCCCCTCACAATACGTTCTCCAGCTTTATCCTCATCAGGTAGACCCCCCTCACAACACCTTCTCCAGCTTTATCCTCATCAGGAAGACCCCCCCCTCACAATACCTTCTCCAGCTTTATCCTCATCAGGAAGACCCCCCCTCACAACACCTTCTCCAGCTTTATCCTCATCAGGTAGACCCCCCTCACAATACGTTCTCCAGCTTTATCCTCATCAGGTAGACCCCCCCTCACAATACCTTCTCCAGCTTTATCCTCATCAGGAAGACCCCCCCTCACAACACCTTCTCCAGCTTTATCCTCATCAGGAAGACCCCCCTCACAACACATTCTCCAGCTTTATCCTCATTAGGTAGACCCCCCTCACAACACCTTCTCCAGCTTTATCCTCATCAGGAAGACCCCCTCCACAATACCTTCTCCAGCTTTATCCTCATCAGGTAGACCCCCCTCACAACACCTTCTCCAGCTTTATCCTCATCAGGAAGACCCCCCTCACAACACATTCTCCAGCTTTATCCTTATCAGGATGACCCCCTCCACAACACCTTCTCCAGCTTTATCCTCATCAGGAAGACCCCCCTCCACAACACATTCTCCAGCTTTATCCTCATCAGGAAGACCCCCCTCACAATACCTTCTCCAGCTTTATCCTCATCAGGAAGACCCCCCTCCACAACACATTCTCCAGCTTTATCCTCATCAGGAAGACCCCCCTCACAACACCTTCTCCAGCTTTATCCTCATCAGGAAGACCCCCCTCACAATACGTTCTCCAGCTTTATCCTCATCAGGAAGACCCCCCTCACAATACGTTCTCCAGCTTTATCCTCATCAGGAAGACCCCCCTCACAATACGTTCTCCAGCTTTATCCTCATCAGGAAGACCCCCCTCACAATACGTTCTCCAGCTTTATCCTCATCAGTAAGACCCCCCTCACAACACATTCTCCAGCTTTATCCTCATCAGTAAGACCCCCCTCACAACACATTCTCCAGCTTTATCCTCACCAGGAAGACCCCCCCCCCCCACAACACCCTTTAGTTATAGTCTATTGTATTATAATCTATTGGTCTCTGAGCCATCATTCCCACACTTGTCTAATGACACTAATCCTGCTATCTGTAGCAGGCAACAAACCTAATGCAGACAAGGGACCAATCAAATCCCAATATGCACTGTAGAGCAAGTGAGTCAGAGACTGGAGAAGTCACAAATAAACCTGAGAAACACTGACGTTTTATTATTGTGGCGCTGTCTGGCAATACTGATTGTTTCCCCCAGTGGCAGGAATTACAAATAACCACATAATGAGTTGTTTGGTGTTCAATTCAAATGGGGCTTAGGCAGTGTGTTCGGTTGCCTGCGATGTAATTGCGGTGCTGGGTGACCAGGCTGCAAATAGTGTATGCAGGTGAGTGACTCAGGTGATGTTGGATACTGTGTGCTTGTTTGACTGTGTGAAGAACTGTGACTTGTTTCTGTTGATCCATCTTGTGTGGAAAGTTTTTTTAATCACTTTTTTCAAAGGTTGAAAGGAAGTGTGAATAAATGCATCTCCAACATGTCAACTATCTGATTTGGTTGTTGTACAGAATGCGGTAGACTGACGTTCTTCATCTGACATTGTGCGTCTGAGTGGGAGACTACAGGGGGCTGACAGGAACATTATTTGGGGAAAACAAAGTTATGTCAGACACCTGGGGTTCTCCTCTTGACATACCCAAAACCAATTGATTAGAACACCAGAAACCTGAATAAGGGTCCTAAACACAGAGAACACTTGTATTAAAAGACCAGTGCTGAGGGAGCTGAGGTGGATAGATATTGCTAGACTTTGTGATAGACTGGCAATAGATAAATGGACATAAACTGGATATTTTTGTACAATCAATGTGTATTGTCTGTCTGTGCTAATGTAATTTTATCTACAGTCGTGGCCAAAAGTTGAGAATGACACAAATATTAATTTCGACAAAGTTTGCTGCTTCAGTGTCTTTAGATATTTTTGTTAGATGTTACTATGGAATACTGAAGTATAATTACAAGCATTTCATAAGTGTCAAAGGCTTTTATTGACAATGACATGAAGTTGATTCAAAGAGTCAATATTTACAGTGTTGACCCTTCTTTTTCAAGACCTCTGCAATCCGCCCTGGCATGCTGTCAATTAACTTCTGCAATCCGCCCTGGCATGCTGTCAATTAACTTCTGCAATCTGCCCTGGCATGCTGTCAATTAACTTCCGACTGATGGCAGCCCATTCTTGCATAATCAATGCTTGGAGTTTGCCAGAATTTGTGGGGTTTTGTTTGTCCACCCGCCTCTTGAGGATTGACCACAAGTTCTCAAAGGGATTAAGGTCTGGGGAGTTTCTTGGCCATGGACCCAAAATATCGATGTTATGTTCCCCGAGCCACTTAGTTAACACTTTTGCCTTATGGCAAGGTGCTCCATCATGCTGGAAAAGGCATTGTTCGTCACCAAACTGTTCCTGGATGGTTGGGAGAAGTTGCTCTCGGTGGATGTGTTGGTTCCATTCTTTATTCATGGCTGTGTTCTTAGACAAAATTGTGAGTGAGCCCACTCCCTTGGCTAAGAAGCAACACCACACATGAATGGTCTCAGGATGCATTACTGTTGGCATGACACAGGACTGATGGTAGTGCTCACCTTGTCTTCTCCGGACAAGCTTTTTTCCGGGTGCCCCAAACAATCGGAAAGGGTATTCATCAGTGAAAATTACTTTACCCCAGTCCTCAGCAGTCCAATCGCTCTACCTTTTGCAGAATATCAGTCCATCCCTGATTTTTTTCTTGGAGAGAAGAGGCTTCTTTGCTGCCCTTCTTGACACCAGGCCATCCTTCAAAAGTCTTCGCCTCACTGTGCGTGCAGATGCACCCACACCTGCCTGCTGCCAGTCCTGAGCAAGCTCGGTACTGGTGGTGCCCCGATCCCGCAGCCGAATCAACTTTAGGAGACGGTCTTTGCACTTGCTGGACTTTCTTGGGCGCCCTGAAGCCTTCTTCACAACAATTGAACCACTCTCCTTGAAGTTCTTGATGATCCGATAAATGGTTGATTTAGGTGCAATCTTACTGGCAGCAATATCCTTGCCTGTGAAGCTCTTTTTGTGCAAAGCAATGATGACGGCACGTGTTTCCTTGCAGGTAACCATGATTGACAGAGGAAGATCAATGATTCCAAGCACCACCCTCCTTTTGAACCTTCCAGTCTGTTATTCGAACTCAATCAGCATGACAGAGTGATTTCCAGCCTTGTCCTCATCAACAAATCACACCTGTGTTGACGAGAGAATCACTGACATGATGTCAGCTGGTGCTTTTGTGGCAGGGCTGAAATGCAGTGGAAATGTTTTTTGGGTATTTAGTTAATTTGCACGGCAAAGAGGGACTTTGTAATTAATTGCTATTCATCTGATCACTCTTCATAATATTCTGGAGTATATGCAAATTGTCATCATACAAACTGAGGCAGCAGACTTTGTGAAAATCAATATTTGTGTCATTTTCAAAACTTTTGGCCATGACTGTACACTAGCAGCTTTTTCTGAGGTGAATTGTCTGCTCTCATTAAAACTTATGAATAAATAATTAAATCAAAACCCCATATCCCCAAGTGACTACAGTAACTTCAATGTGTACTGAAAACTTGATCTCAACGTTCCCACCAAGTTAACGTTTTGATGAACATATCTTTCACACAATCCACGAGGGACACAAGGCTCTGTCTCACAGGGCCAACGAGGTGTGTGAGCCGGGATGCAATATGTTAAGAATGGAAGACAACTTGAGTCGAGGGGACTTGTGTTTTTTAAAATGTTCGTCTTCACTTCTCCCAGACTTCCACCATTAGCTTCCCAATCAACCCAACCCAATACATCTCACACTATAAACACATTCAGAAAAATATAATCTTTGCTTTCTCTCTTTGACTCTAACGGCAGGGAGGGTGTTACATGAATAACTGCACTAAACAACTCGGACGTTGTCTGGCATAACAGCTCTTGTAAAAATATTTATAAGACAAGCAGCTCTAATACTGAAGTCAATGAGGAGACCTGAACAGCTGTAAAGACCCAGATGAACACAGAAGAACAGGAAGAAAAGTTCTATTAAAGTTGAGTTGTTTAAATACTTTCCATCCTCATAATTTTTGAGACGTGTCACAGATGCTCTTAATTGTATCGCCCTTAGTCAGACAGAGAGAGGAACAGCTACATCAATAGTAAACATGCCTTTACACTGCCCACACGTTCTGAGATAAGAGTCAAGACAGGTCACCCAGAGTTCTAGACCTCAAAATAGAACAGTTTACTCCAGACATTGAGGAAAGAGATAAAGATTGACCTGCATTGAATACAAAATGACTGAAGACAAATAATAAAATGATCTGACAAAGTTTGAGACACAGCTGTTTGAATATAGAAAAACTCAATATGTTATCAGTACAGAACAGACTGTTTTAAAGTTGCAGTCCCAACTAAATATACTTCATTATCTAATTTACTAACACCATCGGATTCCACATTGCATCAGTGCTTAAGGAATCGTTTGATCAGAACTGTACGTATGTTGTCTAAGAGTGTTCCATGTCCACAAAGTATGTCTTCTGAGAGTGTTCCATGTCCACAAAGTATGTCTTCTGAGAGTGTTCCATGTTCACAAAGGCTCATCCTTTTAAATAAAACTAAATATCACCAACATCTATCGGGTTCATTAAAAAGCCCAAAAGTTTGTGTTACAAACTCTTACAGTCCGCATTCTCCAACGAAGGCCATCACAGACCGAAAGCTTAGCAAATTAAAATGGTAAAATTGCATCTGATTGAAGTGACTGTGTAGAAACTATTTTGTCATTAGGACCTCACATAGTGACAACCTCTGAATCGGCACGTTTCATTATGACTGATATGTCTCCTCTCTCCTCCAACTTAACCATTCTCCCCTGTTGTGATAGCCATCTTGGTAGCTAGGTCATATTCATTGACCATAGTGTTAAGTCTTCTTCACAGGGGGTTATAAAGGATGTGACCTCTGTGTGAAACGGAGGTACAGAGCTCTCCACAGCATGAGGTAATGTCTAACTAAAGTATCATCAAACAGATAACAACAATCAATATTCTAATCAAAACTTCAAGAAGGTAAATAAATCATATTAACTTCTTATGGCTGCAGGGGGCGTATTGAGTAGCCAGATTATATGTGCCCATTTCAAACGGCGTCGTACTCAATTCTTGCTCGTACAATATGCATATTATTATTACAATTGGATAGAAAACACTCTCTAGTTTCTAAAAACGTTTGAATTATTTCTCTGAGTGAAACAGAAATCCTTCTGCAGCACTTTTCCTGACCAGGAAGTGAAATGTCAGAAATCTATGCTCTGTTCAACTGCATGCCTATACATGGGTGTGTGACGTAGGAGTCTACAAACACTTCCTACGCCTTCCCCTGGTTTGTCAAGATGCGGTGAGAGAA
Source organism: Salvelinus fontinalis (assembly GCF_029448725.1). Lineage (NCBI taxonomy): Eukaryota > Metazoa > Chordata > Actinopteri > Salmoniformes > Salmonidae > Salvelinus > Salvelinus fontinalis. The sequence continues at coordinate 15,852,587 of NC_074704.1, read as the reverse complement.
GACATTTCGTGTCTATCTTGATCAGAGGTGGAATAAAAGGTCTTTGTTTGACGTGACCGTTCATTTCCTGTTACTGGAGCGCGCGAAAGTGGACACGGATATGGCTTCTTTTTAGCTGTCATTATGAAATTTGATACATGTCACCATATCATCGTAACGTATGTTTTTTCAATATAGTTTAATCAGATTATTGAAACTTTTTCGGGAGTTTTGCCGTGTTCCGTTTTCTAACTTTGTTGACGTTGGAGTAATCTGTGTCACTTGGCAAGTGCCCATGCTATATGAAGAGGGATATTTGCCGTTCCAGATCAAAACAATGACTATTCTGGACAAAGGACACCTTATCCAACATTCTGACGGAAGACCACCAAAAGTAAGAAACATTTTATGATGCTATTTCTAATATCTGTTGTGCATGTTGACTGGTCGTGGGCGCCCAAGTGTTTCTGGCTATTGTGGCTATGCTAATATCACTCTACATTTTGTTTGCGCTGTAAAACATTTAATAAATCGGAAATATTGTCCAGAATCACAAGATGCCTGTCTTTCAATTGCTGTACACTATGTATTTTTCAGAAATGTTTTATGATGAGTAATTAGGTATTTGACGTTGGTGTCTGTAAATATTATGGCTGCTTTCGGTGCAATTTCTGATTGTATCTGAAATGTAAACTATGAATTATACCTGAAATATGCAAATTTTTCGAAAAAAACATATGCTATACAATAAATATGTTATCAGACTGTCATCTGATGAGGTTGTTTCTTGGTTAGTGGCTATTCTTATCTTTATTTGGCCGAATTTGTGATAGCTACTGATGGAGTCATAAACTGATAGAGTAAGAATATTGGTGTCTTTTGCTAACGTGATTAGCTAATAGATTTACATATTGTGTCTTCCCTGTAAAATATTTTAAAAATCAGACATGTTGGCTTGATTCACAAGATGTTCACCTTTCATCTGGTGTATGGACTTGTTAATGTGTGAAAAGTGAAATATTTAAAAAAAATATATTTTGAATTTCGCGCCCTGCACTTGAGCTGGATGTTGTCATAAGTGTACCGGTGTCGGGCTGCAGCCATAATTAAGACGACACATCTACCATTCCAGTGTGTAATTGCTATATTGTAATTACTTCGCCATCATGGCCTATTTATTGCCTTAACTCCCTTGTCTTCCCTCATTTGCACTCACTGTATATAGACTTTTTGTTTTCTTTTGTTCTACTGTATTATTGACCATGTTTTGTTTATTCTATGTGTAACTGTTGTTGTATGTGTCAAATTGCTATGCTTTATCTTGGCCAGGTCGCAGTTGCAAATGAGAACATGTTCTCAACTAGCCTACCTGGTAAAATAAAGGTGAAATAAAAAAAATAATAATAATATTCAATAAAACATTACAGCGCCTTTTGAACCGGGATCAAAGGAGATAAAACATCAACAGCTTGGAGCTTTATCCGACTGTGTATCACAGTTCCAAATCCAAAGCATACTGTATAAAACAACCAACTGCGATGAAAAAATGACATGGAACTCACCTTCTGGTCGTGGCTGTAGGCTAGAGCCCAATCCTCCTGTGTTGGATGGAACAGAAGGCTTAGGATGTAGAAGCTGAGGCGGTATTTCTGATAGCTCGCTCCTTCATCCGAGCTGATGAGCACACTGCTCTCAAACTCAGGGCCTGTCAGCACCATTATCTGGAAGAGAGGGAGAGGGGGGTGGGATTGAGAGAGAGACGGGTGGTGGGGTGAGAGAGGGAGGAGATGGAGAGGAATAGAGAAAGATAGAGAGGGGAGTTATGAGTAGAGATTGAGGGGAAGATTGAGAGAGAAAGAAAGAGAGAGAGAGATGGTGATACAGAGGAGTAAGAAAGAAAGAGAGTGAAGAGGTCACCATGTCAGCACTCCAGGTCTAGTGCTCGGCATATATCAAGCTGTTACTAGCGCTACACCTTCACTTTGTATTGGACTTCACTTTACAAATGTGCCTCTCGCCTCTATCGCCATGGTTTTTTGGCCTCCTCCAGTGAGCTCACAGGTCTGCTCTTTGGTGCACGTTGGCTTCCAGTCACCTCTCTCCAGATACATTCCCTTTAATGAGATAGTGCTGGTTCAGAATACCCCTGTGGACCTTTAAGTCAACCACGAGGGGCCACAACACAACTACAACAATACGTTGCTATGTTAAAGAATATACTATGTTTTAAGAATAAAGTTTTAAGAATATAGTGTAGATCAATAGGCTGTTGTGCTATGGTATTCTGTAACAGAGCTGTGTAGCAAGAGAGGAAGCCATAACTCTGCGTTTACCATGCATGACTATATGTCTAGGCAATGCAATTTGTTTCGAACAATATCTAAATCTGTGATAAAGAACAAATATTTGTGCAATTAAGAATCATGTCTTTGTGGAATGCTCAATGTTACCACAGTGAGAGGAATCTTAATTCCATGTTAGGAATTATACAGTTTCTACTTTAATTTCATCATGAATTCAGAGAAAATGTAAATGTTTTGTTGCATATTTGTTAGAAATTAGCCAATTGAGAAAGTAATAACAGAGCAAGATCTGTAAAACTAAAACCATAATAATAATGCAAATATTAATATTAATTACAATTATGCAAAATATAGTAGATTTTCATACTTTAAAACCAAAGATACTGTGAAAGTACCAAATGTTGATACAACTTAATTAAGATAAGCCCTTTGTTTGGAAGCCTGTATTATATATAATATGAAATACTACATTGTAACAAAATCTGACCTTATTGGTGTAGTATTTAAATTTTGGTATAATATCATTTATTTGTGGGGGAAGTAAAACAGACATTTTCATTACAGTTCATTACTCTCAAAACACAGAAATATCCCTAAAATGCATTTCCACTATATAGAACCAGGGCCTTTTTTCTCAAAGTAATCCATAGATGTATCGATTAATAAGACATACATAGCTCAAATATACTTTCTCCTTGTGATTTAATGCAATAAGACATTAACCTGACACCTGGCTTTAATGATGATAAACTACTAAACCCAGACAGAAGAAGGAGAAGGGAAAAGCGTGACTTGGATAGTGTCACAGCCCAAACAACTATGTTTTCTTTCCCTGCATCAGATGTGAATTGGAAAAACAGCAGTATATTTGTCTCTGACAAAAATACCACACCCTTTCCCCAGCTTTAACTAGGAATCCTCTCCACTCCTCTTTCTCCAAATTTAACTAGGAATCCTCTCTTGTGGTGATTTAGATAAATTGTTTTCATTAAAGCCAATAAAGACTGCTGATTCTGTGCCAGTTTTTCTCTCTTTTTTTAAATGTTCCTTCGATTTTTTTGTTATTTGCCTGACCTTCCAATTTTGCCATTCATTGCCCTCATTGAGGGACGAGGGAACGCGAGGGGCCCCCTCTATTTCTCCCAGTGTCTTAGGGCCTTGTCACATGTCATTTATAGTTTCTAACATCAGGTCTAATCATTTTCCATAATATTGAATTAAGCAACAGCGTTTATTATGAGTGGAAATGTCACGTTCCTGACCTTATTTCCCTTGTTTTGTCTTTATTTAGTATGGTCAGGGCGTGAGTTGGGGTGGGCTGTCTATGTTATTTGTTTCTATGTTTAGGTTTGTTCGTTTGGCCTAATATGGTTCTCAATCAGAGGCAGGTGTTTGTCATTGTCTCTCATTGGGAACCATATTAAGGTTGACTGTTTTCAATGTTTGTTTGTGGATGATTGTTGCCATGTCTGTGTTTGTTTCGCCACACGGTACTGTTTTCGTTCGTTTGTTCACGTCGTTTATTTGTTTTATATTTTGTCTAGTGTTTTTCGTCTTCGTTTATATTAATTAAAAGTATGTATCCAAACCACGCTGCACCTTGGTCCGATCCTTGCTCCTCCTCAGAGGAGGAGGAAGACGAGCGTTACAGGAAATTGCATTTCACCTTGCATTTTTGATTCTTCTGTCTGACCCCTTCGCTCTGTCTCGCCACTTAGAGGGGAAAGCACAAATGCTACAAGTCATTGAAGGGTCTGGGTGGATCAATGTTTCTTGACCACTGAACAGGGAGACACTGAACATTTCTCAGCTCTCTAATAATAATAATTTAGGCGAGTCCTTTTCAACCAGGCTTCCTTTATAATTACTGTAATACACTTCATATTAAGACATATCTCTATTGAGGGCTTGTTGTATACTGTAGCTGTGTGTATAGCTGCACTCTGTATATCCCCTATATCACTGCTGCATTTAATGGAAGGCATAACATACACTTGAAATGTTGAGAATAAAAGTATTTGGATAAGTCTAGAAATGTATTAATTAACTGCCAAAGATGATTCATCTTAAACCAACCTGATTTACTTTCCTGCACAGTAAATATTATTTGCCATGTGACATATTCAGAATAAACCCTATTTAAACATAATTTCTCTTACAAAATGTAGAAAAATGTATTGGACAAATACCATAACTGGAATAAAAACTTCTCATAACCCATCTCTTAGTAGATGTAATTAATTTCCTTTCTGAGATTGTTTATGTGGATCATATGGATATGGGCATGTTGATATGTTCCTGAATCAGTTTTAACAGGCACTAGGTTCCACGAGGGGAGGTTACGTAACAGCTCACATCATCGTCAAAAACGTTCACATCATCAAATATACCATCGCATCGCCAGGTAATTAACATTTCGCTCCACATCCACTTTGCAATTGATCACCAATGTGTCTCCTGGAAACAAAGAGGAGTGAGGTTAGTAACAAAGCTTAGATTAATACAGGTTGTTAGGATAACCTCTACATGTTATCTGCTTATGATCAGCTAGTCGGTGGGAGCACAGCGACCGAGTTAATCGTCATGCGAAGAGTGCGAGAGTTATTGTCTGAGGGGCTGCAGCCTGCTGTTGGATGGTGCTCGAGCCATCTGATGACTGCAAACAAAGAGAGGAGAGGAGAAGATGATGCCTCGCAGCAGATTAATCATGTCAAACCCAGATCAATTGCGTTCTATCTATCTTTACGGTGAATTAGGATAACAACACGTCTATCCACAACCTTACAACCATAGAAATAGAATTCATTCAATTCTAATATGTCTGTTCACTCTATGTCTTTTAATTATATTTATATGTCTAGAATGCTACTCTTCATTATTAGCAGCGGTTGTGAGTCAAACTGTGCAGAAGACCTCGGAATAAGGCTGAACATGCATAAGGACAATTCATGATGGGTGTCTTCTTTCAAAGCTCGACGATAAATGTCAGCATCATCATTCAAATATATAACCTGCTCTTAGAAAGGTCAAGCCTCTGGATTTGTTCCTTAAGACAACTTGAGAATATAGTCAGTGACGTTAACAGAATCTTGTTGTGTGGAAACCAATCAATTGTCATACTATATTCACATGGGAGAAAAAACACCTTTGAGGCATTAAATACACAAATATATTGCCATGGTGATTTAAGGGTCATTACTGCCTCATCTCAACAGAGATAGAGATAACTGTCTTCCTGATTTTCCCACGCTAGACACATAGATGCTAAGCTTTGCCACCGGAATGCAATGAGGAAGAAACAAGTTCCAGCTTAGGAGGGTTGTGGGTCGGTTGAAGTCAGAGGTGAATGGCGGTTGTTTACAAAGCGTGGCTCTAACGAGGGCATCCGGACATCCTAGGATCTCGTGACTAGCTTTCACTACGATGTAATTCCCTAACTGGGGTGAACCAAACTGCAACATCCTCAGTCTGTCACCATGATAGGGAAACTATAGGGTCTATCGGCAAGTCCGCCCAGCTAGTGGGAAAATATTCGCAGGGTCAGAGAAGATGCACCTACTGTTTTATTAGTTTTGTTTCAGCATTTATCTACACACCAACAATATGTTATCTATTTCTAACAGGTCTTTCTGGTCTCTGTGTTGTCATGGTAAATGTTCTGAGGCTATAACTACAGTATGAGTAAGTGTTGCTTGTAACACTCTTGAATTTACTTTCCTAAGTGCAGGCAAGTCAGCATAAGAGAATGTAAGCTAAATAAGGTCATTCAACTTTGGGCTTCTCACAAATTACAAAAACATTTAAAGGCTTGATAGAAAACATTTATTCAAAGCATAAAACATATTTTTAACAGTCAGTCTACCGTCTAACCTTCACTTCGAGTTAATATTTGATTTGATCAGAAAGAACAAATAGCGGCAGCAGAGAATGGACAATGAACAATTCGGTTCTAGTTAACTCAACTAAATGTAATTACGTTCTTCTAAGTCTTAGTCATTATTGTGTTATTGAAAATCCCTCTTTTGAAGTTTGTCTTACCTTTCTCTTGTTGGATGGACAGACATATAGGTAACTTGGCTTTCTCACCCTTACAACTACAGGAATCTAGGGTGCTCAAGGGCCTTTGATCCTATAACATGTAAACTAAATATACGACCATGTTGCACAGGGCAAAAAACATTCTGTGTTATAACCCCTGTGCCAGCAGAATTAAAGAGGTTAACCAATCATTGATAGGTGCTAACGTAAACAAACCATTCACAGACATCTGGAGGCCTAACACGTTTAATAACTGATAGGTTCTCCCGATAACTGCTTTGAAATGAAATACTATTTAAATATGGATGTGCCAACAGATTATTATTTTATAGGTCTTCAGGGTCTTTTTCTCCTGATGGCGTAGTCGGCAGAGAGTTGTGCAGCTCTGCCAGTAATAGAGATCCAGGTGAAATTACAATAATAACTTTTTTCATTCCAGTTCTTTCCTGAGTGCCAGGGAGAGACGGGCACGATGATTGCAAAGTAGAATAACGAGAGAGACAGACCTTGCATGAGGGTATGCTGACAGCTTCTACGGGATATTAAAAGAGAGTTGGGGAATTGAACAAGGCGATGACTGATTGGAGAGGGAAATATAATGTGGAACGGGCCTCTGAGCACTAGGGAGCCCCCAAGTGCTGTGTTATATTGTCTGAGTCTCCTCATGCGGCAGGCAGAGACATTATACACCAGACACAGAATGCTGCCTGCCTGAGTTGCTTGTCAAGTATAAATTGAAGAGATATATAGCTGCTGTGTTGTATTGTATGTAGGCTATGCATCCATTTTACTTTTCACCACTTAGTTCTATCTTCAAGTACTAAGGCTCTGGTGTGAGAGTGTCACAAACAGACTGTACAATCAGACGGAAATGCATTCAATCAAACCTCCAAACCATAACCCATATGCCTCCTGATTACTGAGGCGCCTTTTTTGTTTTTCCAAAACCTAGAATGACTACATATTCACGAGTGTCTGCGGGGAACTAAGCTGTAGTCATAATATGCATGCAATTGCAGTGTTTAAACCTGGCTACAACGCCATACAATAGGCACTTCTCCTCCCTAATTTTTTATTCAGTAATTTCATCCTCATCAGCCCCTGTCCACTGAGACCGTTGTTTATCTGGTGTTTGGTCTCCAGGTGTTTATGTCTAGGTTCTGGTCTGGAGTATAAATCTGTTGAGGGAGAGTGAGACAGAGAGAGCCAGAGGCATTGTTGCCAGTGAACGGAGATTCTGAGAAAAAGGCTAAATGCCAATTACCTGGATCATTTAAATTCTAAGCTAAATGTAGCTCAAGTTCCTTCAGCAGCTCAGTAAATAGGTAATACTCCCCCTTTTAGTTGGAGTAGCAAATTATAAAATATCACAATGCTTCCCAAGCATCTGAAACTAATGGGATTTTGACGTGCTGATGGAAGATAGCAGCAGTCTGAAATATTCCTTGACTATCAGAGAAGGGATTAGGTACTGCAGTAGTTGCACTGTCTGCTGTTGCCGTGTCTGCCTGCATCCAGGAAGAAACCCTGAGGTAGTGTGGATATTAGTGATGAAATGCTTTCACCAAAGTAAAGAAGTTAGTTCTTGAAGGTAAATCAGACTGCCTGATGGTGTTAAATCAACCATTAATCAACCATAAAACAATATTTTTTTTAAATAACAATTTTTTAAATCCAATTGTACACAGTTTGAGACAAAATAAAACTTCTTTCAACACCTTTAGTTAACTTCTTTGGGATAGGGGGCAGCATTTTCCCTTTTGTATGAATTGGTGCCCAAATTGAACGGCCTCCTACTCTGTCCCAGATGATAATATATGCATATTATTATTACTATTGGATAGAAAACACTCTGAAGTTTCTAAAACTGTTTGAATTATGTCTGTGAGTATATCAGAACTCATATGGCAGTCAAACTTCCAAACAGGATGTGAAAACTCTGAGAAGGGTCGATGTGAAAGTCATCGCCTATTCAAATCCCTGTAATTTATGGATCTGTTTGCACTTCATACGCCTTCCACTAGATGTCAACAGTCAGTAGAACGTGAAATGTAGCCTCTAGTGTGATGTGGGACCGGACGGGAGGGGAATGAGTCAGTGGTCTGGCAGTATGCTAGTTTCTAGTCACGCTGGTCATGGGATGGCCATGTGTGCCATTACTTATACAGACATGAAGAAATGCTCTGGTTGGAACGTTATTGGATATATATGATAACAACATCCTGAAGATTGATTCTCTACTTAGTTTGACCAGTTTATTCGACTTGTAATATAACTTTTTGAAGTTTTCGTCCGAGTTCGCCTGGACCGGTGCCATCGTTTGGACATGTGAACTACACATGCTAGCAAAAGTTGCTAATTCGACATAAGTAATGGACATTATCGAACAAAAAAACAATTTATTGTGGAACTAGGATTCCTGGCACTGCATTCTGATGAAAGATCATCAAAGGTAAGGGAATATTTATGATGTCATTTTGTATTTCTGTTGACTCCAACATAGGAGAGAAATGTTGTTTCTTTTTGAGCGCCGTCTCAGATTATTGCATGGTATGCTTTTTCCTAAAGTTAAAAAAAATCCGACACAGCGGTTGCATTAAACTGTTTGGGCTGCAGGGGCAGTATTGAGTAGCCGGATAAAAGGTGCCCATTTCAAACGGCCTCGTACTCAATTCTTGTTCGTACAATATGCATATTATTATTACTATTGGATAGAAAACACTCTCTAGTTTCTAAAACCGTTTGAATTATATCTGTGAGTAAAACAGAACTCCTTTTGCAGCAAACTTCCTGACAGGAAGTGGAAAATCTGAAATCGATGCTCTGTTCTAGGGCCTGCCTATTAATGTCCTTGATATTTATTAGTATAGATGCACTTCATACGTCTTCCACTAGATGTCGAAAGGCAGTGAGAGAAGAAATGGAGTGAATAACTTGACCTGGGGTCGAACAAAAGCTCTTTGTATGACATGTCACCAGTTTCCTGTTTTCTGGAGAGCGCGTGAAGGGACCTGGTTTTGCCTTCTGTACAGCTGTCGTTATAGATGACTAATATCTCCGGCTTTGATTTTATTTGATACATGTGACAATATCATCGTAAAGTATGTTTTTTCAATATAGTTTTATTAGATTATTGAAATTTTTTCGGGACGTTTGGCGTGTTGCGTTGTGTGCCTTTGTTCAGGAAGGAGAGCTTCGAGCCACTTTGCTAGCTTTCTGTGCTAATTGACTGGAGAAGAGGACATTCTAAATCCAAACAACGATTGTTCCCGACAAAGGACCCCTTGTACAACATTCTGATGAAAGATCATCAAAAGTAGGACCCATTTTATAATGCTATTTCATATATCTGTCGAACATGTGAAATAGTCGTTTACGCCCAGATTTTGGGTACTCTCTCGCTATACCTAAGCTGGATGTCGTAATGAAGTTATTTTTAGAATTCTAACACGGCGATTACATTAAGAACTAGTGTATATATCATTTCCTATACAACATGTATTTTTTAGTAACGTTTATGTATAGTTATTTGGTCAGAATAGTTGAGTGCCATAAAAATATCCGCACATTCTGGGAAAAAGATGCTACGTTAGCACAATGTATAACCACTGATTTCAGCTCTAAATATGCACATTTTCGAACAAAACATAAGTGTATGTATAACCTGATGTTATAGGACTGTCATCTGATGAAGGTTTATGAAGGTTAGTGAAAATTAATATCTTTTGCTGGTTTATTCCCTATCGCTAACGTGCCTATTGCTATCGCTAACGTGCCTTGATGAATGAATGCGGTAGTGTGGTAGGCTATTGTAGTAAGCTAATATAATGCTATATTGTGTTTTTGCTGTAAAACACTTAAAAAATCGGAAATATTGGCTGGATTCACAAGATGTTTGTCTTTAATTTGCTATACACCATCGATTTTTCAGAAATGTTTTATGATGAGTATTTAGGGATTTGACGTTGGTGCCTGTAATTACTCTGGCTGCTTCGGTCCTATTTGTGACGGTAGCTGTGATGGTAGCTGCAATGTAAAACTGATTTATACCTCAAATATGCACATTTTTAGAACAAAACATAGATTTATTGTATAACATGTTATAAGACTGTCATCTGATGAAGTTGTTTCTTGGTTAGTTTGGTTGGTTCTTGGTTAGTTAGGTTGGCTTTGTGCATGCTACCTGTGCTGTGAAAAATGTCTGTCCTTTTTTGTATTTGGTGGTGAGCTAACATAAATATACGTGCTGTTTTCGCTGTAAAACATTTAAAAAATCGGACATGTTGGCTGGATTCACAAGATGTTTATCTTTCATATGCTGTATTGGACTTGTTAATGTGTGAAAGTTGAATATTTCAAAAAAATATATTTTGAATTTGGCGCCCTGCACTTGAAGTGGCTGTTGTCATATTGTGCCCGGCTTCAGGCTTGCAGCCCAAAGAAGTTAACCTGTTGAGGATGGGGGCGCTGTTGTCACTATTTATGCTAATCGTGTAATTTTTGAAACGGCTTCCCACAAAATTCTTGATCGTACAATATGCATATTATTATTATTATTGGATAGAAAACAGTCTATAGTTTCTATAGGAGTTGAAATTTTGTCTCTAAGTTGAACAGAACCCATTCTACAGCAATTTCCCTGACATGGAGTCAGATTTCAGAAATGTTGGCCCCTGATCTGGAGTCAGTTAAAAGGTCACAGTTATTGCTATGAGTATACGGACACTGCTTACGTCTTCCCCTGGATGCCTTTACGTGATGACGATTTGAATGGGGTCGATTGCGCGTTCACAGGCACTACAAATTAAAAAACCCTGAGGCTAGTCACTCTTTTGGAGCTGCGTCATGCGCCTAGAGGACACCGACCCGCACCTGTTCCAAGCATTAGTGGAGGGAGTAATATTACTCTGGTCATGTTTCTACTCGTTATGGGAGTTAAAAACATCATAAGGTAGTTAATTTAAAGCGTTTTATAGCAATTTATATCCGTTTAGTGCGATTTTGGGACATTTATTTCTGAAACGCTGTGAATTGCTGGGCACGCTTCCAGTTCATCCCGAACGCAGTTGGCATTTCCACATGGCAAGAGGACAGCTTTCCACCAAAAGACGATTAGACCCAAGAAAGGATCCTTTGCCCAAGATACTGATGGAAGAACAGCTCAAAGTAGGACATTTTTATTATGATAAATCGTGTTTGTCGAAAAATGTTAGTGGCTTAGGACGCCATGTTTTTTGACGTAGCTTCGCTTGGCGCAAACTGTATTGAAAAGTAAGGATAATTTAAAAAAATGTAATTCCGCGATTGTATTAAGAATTAAATTGTCTATCAATCCCTGTCCACCCTATATTTTTTAGTCACGTTTATGAGTATTTATGTATAAGAGTAGATCACTGTCTAATATGGCGCACGGACATTTTCTCACCAGCTGGGCTACATTTCACATTGTCTAACCATGATTTTGGTGGCTAAATATAAACATTTTCGATCAAACTCTATATGGATTGTGTAATATGATGTTACAGGAGTGTCATCTGAAGAATTCTGAGAAGGTTAGTGAAAAAATTAATATATTTTGGCGATGTTGACGTTATTGCTCACTTTGGCTAGAATAAATGCTGGGCTGCTATGTGCTATGTGCTATGCTAATATAACGATTTATTGTGTTTTCGCTGTAAGACACTTAGAAAATCTGAAATATTGTCTGTATTCACAGGATCTGTGTCTTTCGATTAGTGTATGCTGTGTATTTTTACGAAATGTTTGATGATTAGTAAGTAGGTAAACACGTTGCTCTATGTAGTTATTCTAGTCCATTTGTGACGGTGGGTGCAATTGTAACCTATGCCATCTACCTGAAATATGCACTTTTTTCTAACAAAACCTATCCCATACTATAAATATGTTATCAGACTGTCATCTGATGAGTTTTTTTCTTGGTTAGGGGCTATAAATATCTTAGTTTAGCCGAATTGGTGATAGCTACTGGTGTTGGTGGACAAATAAAAGATGGTGGATTATGCTAATGTGTTTTTAGGTAATAGATGTACATCTTTACATATTGTGTCTTCCCTGTAAAACATTTTAAAAATCGGACATGTTGGCTGGATTCACAAGATCTGTGTCTTTCATTAGCTGTATTGGACTTTAATGTGTGAAAGTTAAATATTTAAAAAAAATATTTTTTTTGAATTTCGCGGCACTGGTTTTTAAGTGGGGGTGGGGTGGGAGTGCCGCTAGCGGCACCCTCATCCTAGACAGGTTAAGAGCCAGTGTTTCTTTAATTATATGTAAAACATGTATCTTTCATCAAAGTTTATGATGAGTATTTCTGTTATTTGACGTGGCTCTCTGTAATTACTCCGGATATTTTATAGGCATTTCTGAACATGGCGCCAATGAAAACCGAGATTTTAAATATGCACATTATCAAACAAAACATAAATGTATTGTGTAACATTATGTCATATAAGTGTCAACTGATGAAGATGTTCAGAGGTTAGTGATGAATTTTATCTCTATTTCTGTTTTTTGTTACTACTATCTTTTGCTGGGAAATTGGCTGTGTTTTTCTGTGGCTATGTACTGAGCTAACATAATTGTTTGGTGTGCTTTCCCCGTAAATCCTTTTTGGAATCAGACATGTTGGCTGGATTCACAACATGTGCAGCTTTAATTTGTTGTCTTTCATGTGTGATTTCATGAAAGATTGATTTTATAGTAATATATCGGAATTTGGCGCGCTACATTTTTTCTGGATTTTGGCCAAGTGGGACGCTACCGTCCCACCTATCCTAGAGAATTTAAACTCTCATTTACTATGAGCTTCACTCCTGGAACAAGCAATTTAAAGCATTTGCTTCAGACTAAAATACACCTACAGTGAAAGAGATAAGTATCTAAGTAGTAAGTAATATTTTTATGTTATATTATACATTGAGGGGTAATATACAGCGACTATTAAAACCTACCCTATCCTGAAATAGTTGATAGATGGCAGCATTCGTGTAAAACTGAAAGCGCGAACCACCACATTTAAAGATGGCAAGGTGACTGGGAATATGGCCGAATACAAACAGTGCATTTATTCCCTCCGTAAGGCAATCAAACGGGTAAAACGTCAATATGGAGACAAAGTGGAGTCACAATTCAGCGGCTCAGACACGAGACGTTTGTGGCAGGTTCTACAGACAAACACAGCCTAAAAAGGGAAATCCAGCCATGTCGAGGACAGAGACATCTTGCTTCCAGACAAGATAAACACCTTCTTCGCCCGCTTTGAGGATAACACAGTGCCCCCGACCCAGCCCGCTACCAAGGACTGTGAGCTCTCCTCTGTGGCCGACGTGAGTAAGACATTTAAGCGTGTTAACCCTCTCAAGGCTGCCGGCCCAGACGGCATCATTAGCTGCGTCCTCAGAGCATGCGCAGACCAGCTGGCTGGAGTGTTGATGGACACATTCAATCTCTTCCTATCCCAGTCTGCTGTCCCCACATGCTTCAAGATGGCCACCATTGTCCCAAGAAAACATTGTACCCAAGAAATTAACTGAACTAAATGACTATCGCCCCGTAGCACACTTCTGTCATCATGCTTTGAGAGACTAGTCAAGGATCATATCACCTCTACCTTACCTGACACCCTAGACACACTTACATTTGCCCTATCCCATCTGGACAAGAGGAATACCTATGTAAGAATGCTGTTCATTTGACTACGGCTCGGCATTCAACACCATAGTACCCTCCAAGCTCATCATAAAGCTCAAGGCCCTGGGTCTGAACCCCGCCCTGTGCAACTGGGTCCTGGACTTCCTGACGGGCCGCCCCCAGATGATAGAGGTAGGAAACAACACCTCCACTTCGCTGATCCTCAACACGCCCCACAAGAATGCATGCTCAGCCCTCTCCTGTACTCCCTGTTCACCCATCACTGACAAACTGAAATGGTCCACCCACACAGACAGTGTGATGAAGGTGCAACAGTGCCTCTTCAAATTCAGGAGGCTAAAGAAATTTGGCATGGCACCTAAAACCCTCACAAACTTTTACAGATACACAATTGAGAGCATTCTGTCAGGTGTTAACACTGCATGGTACAGCAACTGCTCCGCCCACAACCACAGGGCTCTCCAGAGGGTGGTACGGTCTGCCCAACGCATCACCGGGGTCAAACTACCTGACCTCCAGGACACATACAGCACCCGATGTCACAGGAAGGCCAAAAAGATCATCAAGGACAAACAACCACCCGAGCTACTGCCTGTTCACCCCTGCTTTCATCCAGAAGGCGAGGTCAGTACAGGTGCATCAAAGCTGGGACCGAGAGTCTGATAAACAGCTTCTATCTCAAGGCCATCAGACTGTTAAATCGCAATCACTAGCACATTAGAGGCTGCTGCCCTATATACTGTACATAGACTTGAAATCATCACTGGCCACTAATAATTGAACACAAGTCACTTTAATAATGTTTACATATTTTTATTCTTAATTCCATTCCTTTACTTACATTTGTGTCTATTGAGTGTATTGTTGTGAAATTGTTAGTTATTACTTATTTCTGCACTGTTGGAGCTAGAAACACAAACATTTCACTACAATCGCAATAAAGTCTGCTAAACACGTGTATGTGACCAATACATTTGATTTGATTTATATTTAAAAGGAAAGACAGAGTGAGGCTAAATCGTGTTTCAAGATTCATGTAGAGGTGTTTAATAAACACTAAAACCATGTACCTCATACTGCAGATTGACGAATATGTAAAATGTATATGTAACAGTCCTGGGAAAAAACAGAATCCTTGATTTTTTTCTTCTCGGAATTCAACCCCCCCAGTGTTTTCACCAGGTTCCATCTGCTCTGACATAAAGTGGGGGGCTTTTTTATAACTAAATCCATTTCAGAGAGGTGCGAGAGGGAGGGGGAAAACAATGTGCATGTTCCTCCATGAACATCAAATGAACAGTAAAAAAAAAATCTCTGACCACAAATCACATTCGACATTGTTGTGAGGCTTTGCCAGATGGCTGCTTGTAAAGCAGAACAATTAAGTGGTTGGTGTGCAGAGGCACTGTGTGGAGACCAGGCTCTGGGGAGAGAGGAAAAAGCTCAGTACTTCAAAGCGAGAGTGGGACCAAACTCCCAAACCAAATCACCTCAGTTTGCGGTAACACACAAAAAAAGAGATAAAGAGTGGGGTGTTCAGGAGCACAACCGACTCAGAGGTCCTCATGTATTGTTCCAGCAGGGAAACTAAAGGTTGGTGATCTATCTTGCATCGCTAGCTCACAGACTGAGGTCTCTTTTGGTCTCTTGCAGCTGACTTGGTTGGCCACTGATCAAACCAAAGAGATAGTAACTGCGTGATTGAATAGCAAAGACACCAGACAGACTAGCCAGGAAGAATATCTGGAAAAACCCTGTCAACAAATTCCACCGGGGCCCAAAACTTTGACATTATCGGGTTGTTAGTGTCAGAAGTGGGATTAACAAAAATAAACAACTTTACCTGACATTGCAACTGTGAGAGAGAGATGAGAAAAAAACTAAAAAGTTCTTAGCTGAAAACCCCGAGGCAAGATCAAGCCTTCAGGGTCTAAACATGATCTTTCCTCTGACTGATATGCTTAAACATTATTCTGAACGTAGACGAAGCCCCGGCATCCAGTCTTAAAGGGGTCAGAACACAACATCTGAATCCACAGTGAAATATTTCTACAGCTATTGTTTGAGATACTACAAGTTATTTTTGTTCCTAGCCAGACTGCAGGGGAATGACAGATGCAATATGGGTCCAAACACCAGATCCTAAACCCGATGAATCAACTGTCTGGATGGATGCTGAGACCTCTGGACAACACAGGAAAATGAGAGATGAGAACTTAGCGACTGAGATTTGGTTGGCAGAGACAAACCGCAACGGGCATGAATTGGGCAATGCCTTACCATCATTGCTCTGATAGATAGTGCTGGATAGCAGAGAGACTGTGGGGACATATAACTTAATAAGAGACAGATGAAGAGAGGTAATGTGAAAAGGTCAATAACCGACTAAAAAAGCAAAAAGTGAATAGTTGAGGGGAAAGAGAAAGTGAAACAAAGGGAGGAGAAAAATAATTAGGAAAATGCATCAGTAGAGGAAGGTGTCGAGAGCAAAGGCAGCAAATATATTTTTCAATCGTCTCTGCTGCCATCAGCATACCTTATCTCAGGAAGGGAACCAGCATTGTACAAGCTGTCAGAGTGTTTATCTGTTGCAACATATACACAACGCAGAGGCATTGACACACACACACACACACACACACACACACACACACACACACACACACACACACACACACTTCTCACCCCTAAGGTACATTAGTTGTAGAATAATCTCTCCACTAATAACACTAATAATATCTCCACTCTCCACTTGTAGCATAATTTAAAATAACTTTTGGAGAATTGACACATTAAGGGTACATAAAGATATTTGCAGGTCTTTGCCGGAAGAGCACAGTGGATCGCTGGTGAGAGACATGTAGGAGGGTGGAAACTCAAGCGTGAATGAATAATGGAGGGAAAAACATTCACATTTACAGGCTGGGTCCAATCGGTGAGGGGAAATGTGTTTTTTCTTCTTTATCTCAACACTTGGAGTGACCTTGAGAAATGAGAAACAGGCAACAGAGACAGGAAGAGGAAATATGAAACAGTCCACGCATGAAACAAAACCACAACAGCAGGAACAGGGAAATGTGTCTGATGCACAAACAGATTCACTATAACATCTAGGCTCTCTGACTTTCAGATAATAAACTAGGAAGTCAAAGAATATTCTCACTGTGTGCAATGAAGATGGTAGATAAGAACCAAGGTACTGTAGGTACTGTATAGCTACTGCAGGTAGCCTGGAGGTTTACAGCGTTGGACAAGGTTGCTGGTCTGAATCTGGAGCCGACAAGGTGAAACATCTGTTGCTGGGCCCTTGATCAAGGCACTTAACCCAAATTGCTCCAGGGGCGCTGGGTAATAGTGATCCTGACCGTAACCCCACTCCCTGTGGGTGTCTCAGGGGGAGTTGGGATATGCAAGGAACACATTTCCATGACACACGTGTAACAGGACAAATATTAGCACCTCCTAAATGTATCATTATTCTTTTCAAGTTTTCCTGAACACAGTGCCAAGGAGAAGAACTATGAGACAGGAATGTTTCAATCTCCCAATGTACCTAACCCTAACATGGAACTGTATGCATATAACAGACAAGAGTGAGCACAAGATACAGCATGTGTCATATGTCACGGGACACAACTAAGAGACATGAGCGTTTACATTTCACAAATCATTATTTTATGGCACTTTGTGCAAGTTACTGGACAGGGACAAACTATGAGACATGAACGTTTAAACTTCATAAGTTATACTTTCATGGCACTTTAGGCAAGGCCTTCATTACATCAATCCATGCTTCCTTTCACAACCAAGAGTGAACAGTAGAAAAGGTATTTGTGACAAGTTACTGAACACGGGGAATAACAACTATGAGACATGAAAGTTTAAATCTCACTATGGTCCTAAGTCATTCTTTCATGGCGCTTTAAGCATGGCCTTCATGGCATGAATGCATGTCACCGCTTTCATTCACAAATGCGCTCTTGAAGTGCTTTGAAGAACTATAGCGGAAGAAACGCTGACATTTGGTGGATATTTTTAAGTGACCTCACATACTGTCTCGTGGATATCTCTGTCACGTTCAACGTTCCTCCTTCACTTAGATTGACCTCGTGTTCTCCCCTATTCTCTACATTCCAGAAAGCTATTTTCCACAATAAATCTTTAAATAAACATATACAAGTTTGAGATTCCCCAAGGCACGATTATTTTTGCATGAGGGCGAAGACAGCGTTTTAGGTCACGCCGAGACAAATCCACTAGCGAGTCAGCGACATCTGCCCTTTTCCCGCTCATCGCCAAGCATCGGCACTGACCTGAAACACAACGGTGTTGACTCATTGTGTGGTCACCTCAGAACCACTTCTGATCTGACAACACCTTAACACACATTCCTCACAATAGATCGCAGATGTCGTGTGTGACTTGGTGGAGTCCTGCTCGGTCACAGCTCAGCAACAGGCTTTGGAGTAAAATCTTCAGGTGGGATATTTATTCTGGCCGGGCGGATACGGCACAAGCACAACTGATTCCCATTCATTATTTAGAGCTAGAGGAAGCTGAAGCCGAGGCACTGGGGGATAACTCTGGACTATGACATAACTAAGGATGTTGCATTTGCCGGCTGCATGGTGCAGCATCGAGGACGAAAGGTATGAAACCGAACTCGTACAAGCCATGCTCAGGAGTGTTGTTACTGATGTGAAACCTCAGGGTCAGAGGAATGAACTTAAAGCAGACGTGAGGATGTAGTTGAGTTCTCTAGTGAGGAAGGATCCTGACCATAAAGTGTCTGGGCCTGGGGGTGTAGACAGTATATTAAAGAGTTCAATAGAATGTTTAATTGCAGAGTTAAAACAAAGGACGATACAGTAGATTCAATTCAGTTTTACATTTCTGATGTAATGTACAGGTAACTGCCAAAATAATGGAAACACTTGAATAAATGAGGGATACAAAGTCTATTGAAAGCAGGTGCTTCCACACAGTTGTGGTTCCTGAGTTAATTTAGCAATTAACATCCGATAAAGCTTAGGGTCATAAATACAAATGCCCAGTTGCCCATTACTTTGGCTACCGTGGCTAGAAGAAGGGATTTCAGTAACTTTGAAAGAGGGGTCTCAAAGGCGCATAGGGGGTTTAACTTAGGACAGCTAATAAGCTGTACCAGTGAGTGTCTGAGAAGTGAGCTTCTCACCTCTTCCTTGTGTTGATATTCAGTTCAAACCACTTGAGACATGGGCTGCTGCTCCCCGTCTTTCCTGGTCTGGAAGATGATTTTATTTTCTTCACCTCATGGTGAGGTTCAAAGTTCCAACCATTTCAAATGCGTAGCTACCGCTTTACATTTTTTTGGGGTCTAATGTTAATTTCTTTACCAATCCTTTCATGCACTCTGGCCAAAGACTATAGTTCTGTCAGGCTGACACACTGTCTGACCTCACTCGGGGCGTGGCTACTTACTATGCACAGTTTATAGGAGATAGATTCTCGTATGGATCCTAAAATCACATTCCTATCTTAAAAACTACCTTCATAATTTTTCATATTTCATATACAATGTTAAGAATGGAGACTTCATACTGGTTGTGTATATACTTTTCAAGTTAAAGTTTTTCCATTCTAACCTTTTTAAATGACATCACAAAATAACAACCCATATGACATTAGTTCTGTATAGCTCACCACTGACCATTCCCCACCTTGTGTTGGGAACATTTTCTAGTATTTGCTTTAGAACGCGTAAGAGTTTTGGCGGGAAACCTCTGTGTAGACAAAGCACATTTCTCTGTGAAATTTTGGAGAGGGAGACCCTATATCTCCTCTCCTTTAATTTATGACAGGGTGTGAGCTGTCAAACCGACCCAGTTGCCTCCTCCCCCCTTCTGTGGGTGAGAGAAGGTCTGGTTACTGTCATCCATTGCCAAGCTGATCTGACCCATTCGGATCCTCACAGGACAGTCATGACAGCACTTTAGCATTTACAATGATTGTACGGAATCCTGCCAGGCTTTTCAAAGCCATGCCGTAATGAATGAGGGGCCACAAACACACTGTTGATTTATATCTAGCCATAACTCTGGTTGACTGATGGGCATCATACTCTGTATGCAGAATTCAAAACTAAATAATCCCCCCTTGCTGTCGAGTATAAATAACGTTGTGGAATGAATGGCACACATGTAGTTGTAAAACTGCAACCAGGGTTGTTTTTCAGGCTGGGATCTGGGGTTAAATAGGATGGCTAAAAGGCAATGCAGAAATATAAGATGTCTCCACTCTTGCTTTCTAAAAGGGGTGTATTGTACTATCAAACATATTGACGGCCTTACATCCTGCTGCGTTCCACTTAAAGGGTATGTGTTTTGTTGTTTCCAGCAACTCTCCAAAGAGATATAGAAAAAAGGAGAACTCTCAGAGAGAGTGAAAGTGAGAGGAAGCAATATTCCACCTCTTACATTCTTTATCTGTTTCCTCCTTCTCCCTCTCTATAAGTAGTTTCAGAGCCAATCATGTGGAAACGTATAACTCAGGCATCATGAGGAGGTGGGCTGAGTTGATCTGAAGGAGGAAGTAAAGAAAAAACTTCCCAAAACTTCAGGAAGAGAAGTGTGAAGAAGCAACATTCTGACTAATCTGTTTCATTGAAATGGATAATGTTGTTTTCCAGGCCAGGTTCACAGGGACCAGATAAATCTGACTGGCATTGTTCTCTCTTGACACATACCTGTTACCTTCTCTCAGTCCCCTGAGAATGCTCTCAGAACTCTGTCACAGCGTTGGCAAAAGTCCATCCACAATCTCAATGGATTTAAGTCCTTGGGACTTATGGCAGCTGTGGTTTCACTATCGTGTGGTAGGGGCAATTGGTAGGCAAATCAAAAACCACACACCCACCTAGGCCAATATCACCAACCACAGACAACAAATCAGGATACCTCACAACGGTTGTCAGAAAGTAGCATTTCTTGTAGTATTTATGTAATATATGTGTCACGATCGTGTTGACATGAATGAGAGGACCATGGCGCAACATGATATGAATACATCTTCTTTAATTACAACGACGAAGATGAACACGAAACACTTAAACAACACTAACAAAAACAACAAACGATCGTGAAACTTCAAACGTAAGTGCACACACAAACTACTTACGTCGACATAGACATATACAATGACCCACAAACAGCTAAAGCCTATAGCAGCCTTAAATATGGTTCCCAATTAGAGACAACCGAAACCAGCTGTCTCTAATTGAGAACCCATTCAGGCAACCATAGACTTTCCTAGAAAACTACACACCCATAGACACAGCTAGATACATACACTCAACACAAACCCATACACTACCACCAACACCACCTCTACCATATAAATACCCCCAAACACACACATAACCCATGTCACACCCTGACCTAACTAAAATAATAAAGAAAACAAATAATACTAAGGCCAGGGGGTGACAATATGTCAGAATACCAGTGGTGCACTCAAGACTTCTAAGGCCACACACAGCATAACGTGTAGGCCTGGTAGACTAAAAACTGAGGCAACATGTACAGTGCAGTCTGCATGCACTGGTCAGTGTACAATTTGTACAAGTACACACTGGCCTGTACATCCTTGGACGAAGGATAAAGACCGCATTTCCAATTTGGATTCATGACCAGTCCGGTGGTTTATACAAAAATAAAAAATAAACTAGTATCACATCAAAAAGGTAGAAGGTCATACAAGTTAAATGGCAAGTTCTGTGCCGCACGAAAAAACAAAGAATTAATCACGCAATCATGCTCAGAAGTAAAATGATTTTGCCTGTAAAACTGACACGTGGTGGCGAGAGCAACGGCTTCAAATGGGAGCTGCTCTTCTGTTGCTATTGTGTTGAAAACCCGTAATATAAGCCTGCTGGCAGTTAGAGCTGGTGACGAAATCCAACCATTTACTGTTATGACAGAACGTAAATTAGTGTGTGCTACAGGATATGAGGGGGAAACCCAAGAGTATGTAATTCATGTGAAAAGGTTTGAATTTAAATGTTGTGAGAAAGGAGCTACATAAATGACCTCTTCTATAATAGAATGAGTGATTCATGAATCAGACACCAGGAAATGGGAGGGGAGAAGGACGTGCCCATTGAAATGTCTACAAACAAAATATAGTTTTTCATAAAACGGAAGATGTAGATGAATCAAGGGATTCTTTCAAATCGTTACAATGCCATGGACTAAAGCCTATCTGTTGACCCAAAGGACTATGTTGGCAAATCCTTTGTTTTGAGCAGAGTCCTGGATGACATCTGTTTATGAATAATCAAGATTGAGCTGCTCTGATATGGAATGTACTGCATGCGCTTTGACGATAACACAATATGATATACATAGATATTCTACAAAATACTAGAATCGTTCTGAAAACCTATACCATTACACGTTTATATCAAAATCAGATGTCAGTCTGACCCTTTTTGTAGACTTCCTACTTGAGAAAGTATTGGATTCCTGGGGTTTTGAGGTAACATCAAAGTCCAATTGTAAAAGGTCAGAGACATCAGGTAGGTCCCCTTCTCTCCACGACACAGGCCTTATTATATATAGGCACTGATGTAATTTGAAACAGTGTCACTTCTCACCCCTGCCTGACCCCATGATGGCCCATTGGGAGTGGGGATGGGGGCAGGAGGGTGTAAATGGAAAGGCAAAGATGGAAGGGATGGCCCAATTCAGCCTTTCTCTTTCTGTTTTTCTAATTTTTTTTTCTCTCTCTGTGTCTTGTCTATGTCTCTCTCGTCTCTCACTCTCTCTCTCTGTCCCTCTGCTGCTGCGTGACTGCAGGGGAATCCTCTCCGCTCCAAATCACTTGACGTTACCTTCAGAAGACCTGTGTGTCTAGCCAGCCAAAGACTTTCCTCAGAGTACAGTGCATTTGGAAAGTATTCGTTCCCCTTTTCCCACATTTTGTTACATTAAAACCTTATTCTAAATTGAACTTACCACAAGTGTACTCCAATCAAGTTGTAGAAAACTCTCAAGGATGATCAATGGAAAATAGGATGCACCTGAGCAAAATGTAGAGTCTCATAGCAAAGGGTCTGAATACTTGTGTAAAAAAAGATCTATCTTTATGTTTTCACTTTGTCATTATGGGGTATTGTGTGTAGGTCGATGAGAAAAAATGATAATCATCCATTTTAGAATAATGCTGACAGTTAACGAAACAAAGTCAAGGGATCTAAATACTTTCCCAATACACTGTACACCATGGCACTGACGCCTTCTGAGTTCCACAAACAGTGCATTGAAAAAGCATTCATCCGCTTTGCTTTTTTCCCATTTGTTGCATTACAACCTGCAATTTAAATAGATTTTTGGGGAGATTTCATGTAATGGACATACACGAAAGAGTCCTAAACTGATGAAGTGAAAATAAAAAAATAACTTGTTTCAAAGAAATTAAAAAAAATTTAAAACAGAAAAGTGGTGCGTGCATATGTATTCACCTCCTTAAGCCCTTAAATTAAATCTGGTGCAACCAATTACCTTCAGAAGTGACATAAGTAGTTAAATAAAGTCCACCTGTGTGCAATCTAAGTGTCAAATTATCTGTCACATTATGTCAGTATATATACACCTGCCTCTGAAATGCCCCAGAGTCTGCAACACCAGTCAGCAAGGGGCACCACCAAGCAAGAGACACCATGAAGACCAAGGAGCTCTCTAACCAGGTCAGGGGCAAAGTTGTGGAGAAGTACAGATCAGGGTTGGGTTATAAAACATATCCAAAATGTTGAACATCCCACAGAGCACCATTAAATCCATTATTCAAAAATGGAAAGAATATGGCACTACAACATACGTGCCAAGAGAGGGCCGCCAACCAAAACTCACAGGCCAGGCAAGGAGGGCATTAATCAGAGAGGCAACAAAGAGACCAAAGATAACCCTGAAGGAGCTGCAAAGCTCCACAGCGGAGATTGGAGTATCTGTCCATAGGACCACTTTAAACTGTACACGCCACAGAGCTGGGCTTTAGGGAAGAGTTGCCAGAAAAGAAAAAAAAATAAGCAAACACATTTGGTGTTTGCCAAAAGGCATGTGGGAGACTCCACAAACATATGGAAGAAGGTACTCTTGTAACGCTTGTCATGGTTGGAAGAAGAGGAGGACCAATGCGCAGCGTGGTAAGTGTCCATATTGTTTTAATAAGAAACTGAACAAAAACAATAAAACGACAAAACGAACAGTCCTGTACGGAGAAACAGCAAACAGAAAATAATAATCACCCGCAACACACAATGACAAACAGGCTACCTAAATATGGCTCCCAATCAGAGACAACGACTGACACCTGCCTCTGATTGAGAACCATACTAGGCCAAACACATAGAAATAGAACAATAGAACAAAACAAAACAAAAACAACATAGAATGCCCACCCCAACTCACGCCCTGACCAAACTAAAATAAAGACATAACAATGGAACTAAAGTCAGAACGTGACATCTCTGGTCAGATGAGACTGAAGTGTAGCTTTTTGGCCATCAAGGAAAACGCTATGTCTGGTGCAAACCCAACACCTCTCATCACCCCGAAATACCATCCCTATAGTGAAGCATGGTGGTGGCAGCATCATGCTGTGGGCAAGTTTTTCCATCGGGAGGGACTGGAAAACTGGTCATAATTGAAGGAATGATGGATGGCACTAAATACAGGGAAATTCTTGAGGGAAACCTGCTTCAGTCTTCCAGGGATTTGAGACTGGGACGGAGGTTCACTTTCCAGAAGGACAATGACCCTAAGCATACTGCATAATTTAAATGTCTTGGAATTACCTTGTCAAAGCCCAGACGTCAATCCAATTGAGAATATGTGGTATGACTTAAAGAATGCTGTACACCAGCAGAACCCATCCAACTTGAAGGAGCTGGAGAAGTTTTGCCTTGAAGAATGGGCAAAAATCCCAGTGGCTAGATGTGCCAATCTTATAGTGACATACCCCAAGAGACTTGCATCTGTAATTGCTGCCAAATGTGGCTCTACAAAGTATTGACTTTGGGGGGTGAATAGTTATGCACACTCAAGTTCAGTTATTTTGTCTTTTTCTTGTTTGTTTCACAATAAAAAATATTTTGTGTAACTGCTCTCTTTCGGTGAGTGAGTTGACCAAGGCGCAGCGGGTTGTGAATACATAATGAACTTTATTTAACAAGACGAAACTAAACACACGAAGAACACTTGAATAATTTTACAAAACAACAAAACGAACTAGACAGACCTAAACTATGAACTTACATGAAACGAGGAAC
This sequence comes from Salvelinus fontinalis, assembly GCF_029448725.1. Lineage (NCBI taxonomy): Eukaryota > Metazoa > Chordata > Actinopteri > Salmoniformes > Salmonidae > Salvelinus > Salvelinus fontinalis. The sequence continues at coordinate 15,827,291 of NC_074704.1, read as the reverse complement.
ACATACACAGGAACGACCGAGACGAGACAGTACCGTGTGGTGCAACAGACACAGTGACAATCACCCACAAACAAACAGTGAGAACAACCTACCTTAATATGACTCTCAATTAGAGGAAAACGCAAAACACCTGCCTCTAATCAAGAGCCATACCAGGCAACCCAAAACCAACATAGAAACGGAAAACATAGACTGCCCACCCAAAACTCACGCCCTGACCATCACACACATAAAAAACAACAGAAAACAGGTCAGGAACTTGACAATTTTGTATCTTCAAAGTGGTAGGCATGTTGTGTAAATCAAATGATACAATCCCCCCCCCAAAAATATGTTTTAATTCCAGGTTGTAAGGCAACAAATTAGGAAAAATGCCAAGGGGGGTGAATACTTTCGCAAGCCACTGTAGCTACCTTTTTCTTAGTGGACTTAGCAGCCTATCTGATAGCTGCATATCCAGTCATTTTTAAAGGTTTTCTTTCGAGAAGAATTTAGGGACTGAATGGACACGCAACAATTCACAGCAGGAGAGCTTCACAATGTGTTGAACTATGATACATTTCAGTTGGGAAAGTATTCATAGAAAGTGTGACATGAGAACATTACTACAACAACAGAGACTCATTAATACAAATGCCCAGAAAATACTGTATGTTGTATTATACAGTACACTTCATTTCACAATTAAACAATTAGTCTATCCTTCTAACCTAATAATACCACTTCACGCTTCTCACGACATGAAATAATTAACAGACTCGATATCCATTGCATTCGACATCCACTTGTACAGTGCAATCCCATTTCAGATCATTATAAAATTGCATAATGTCACTTTTATTAACAGTAATTCCTGTCAGTTATCATCATATGACTTCACCATACAGCACATCATTAAGACCACAATCAAGCGTCTAATAAGGGGATGGAGAGGGAAGAGGAGCGAGGAGCATGCTTGCATTATCAGATGGAGGAACAACTGCACTCGAGGCAAGGACGAGGCCAATTAGACTAAAACAATTAAGATCAAATGCATCATGATCATTTGGTGTGAAAATGTGTCTTAATGAACTGGAGAGACTGAGAGACTAAGACTAGTAGAGATGCCATTCCCTAGAAGATACGTTGATTTAGAAGATACATTATTACATTGTTACACTGAGAATGTTGTGATATGTTGGGGATTTTGCCAGCTATGTTAGCTAAGAGTATTGCATGTTCACAATCTCTGTACAAAATACTGGTCCTGTTGAGTTGAAGTTAAAAAAATAACGTTGCGACAGAAGAATTAATTAAGAAATAAGAATTAAGACTCCCTGGTGGAGCAGTGGTCTAGGGCACTGCATCGCAGTGCTAGCTGCGCCACCAGAGTCTCTGGGTTCGCGCCCAGGCTCTGTCGCAGCCGGCCGCAACCGGGAGGTTCGTGGGGCGACGCACAATTGGCATAGCGTCGTCCGGGTTAGGGAGGGTTTGGCCGGTAGGGATATCCTTGTCTCAGTATGTAAAATGTAATAAAATGTATGCACTCTACTGTAAGTCGCTCTGGATAAGAGCGTCTGCTAAATGACTAAAATGTAAATGTAAAAGAATGACATTTACCTAGAAGATATGTTGGATTGAACAGTCAAAAGCGATGAGTTACGTTTCTGTCTAGCTATATTGAGTGTGTTGAGTTTTTGCAGCCTCTATATGTACGATATGCTAGTCCTGTTGAGTTGGTTTGGATTCAGGGGTATGGTGTCACGGTTCATGAATCCACTGCCTCCTTTTCTCTCTCTCTCTCTCTCTCTCTCCCGTGTTTGTGTGGGCGTGGTTCCCAATCTCGGCTTGATTGTCTGCGCCAGCTGGAATCACTTAGCTTCCCTTTATATGTTCTGTAACCAGTGTTTCTTGTTGTCAGATCGTTGTTTTCTTCCCTGAGGTTGTGTCGTGTGTTCGTGCTCATTCTCTCGTCGCCCCTGTGTGGATTATCTTCTGTGCTCCTTCCTACCCATCCGGACACACTCCCCTGGATTTCTCTGCACGCTATCAAGGAAGATACACCTTAGTCCCTGGGTCGGATTCCGTCTGAGTACAGTCTGTCTGTCCTGTTGCTGTTGTAAACTGTATTCATTAAACCATCGTTGCTTGCATCTTGCATCCGCCTCTGTATTGTCACAGAACGATCTGACCAGAACATGGATGCAGCGAGTTCAACGAGTCTGACCGAATTCATTTCCCGCAGTATCACGAGAATGGATCAACAAGAGGAGAACATCTCCAGCACAGGTCGGGCAGTGCAAGCCATTGCGACGCAGGTATCCCAGCTGACCCAACAATTACAACATCTGGGGGGTCTCGCTGCGCCACCTACACCGGCAGTTCAACCCGCCCCGCCAGAGCCGGATTCCCAGCTAGAGCCACGGCTACCGACACCAGAGGGTTATTCAGGTGATCCTGACTATTGCAGAGCTTTTCTGACGAGATGTTCCATGCATTTCTCGTTGCAGCCACGGACCTTCAACCGTGAACAGTCTAAGGTAGCATTCGTACTCACACTGCTATCAGGCAAAGCGGCCCTTTGGGGATCGGCGGTGTGGGCGAACCAGGACCCATGCTGCACCTCTTTCCAGACACTCTCCGAGGAGATGAGAAGGGTCTTCGATCGGGCCGTGGCGGGTAGGGAGGCGGCCAGACTACTCGCTGACCTTCGCCAAGGAGACCGGTCAGTATCGGAATACTCCATTCAATTCCGCACTCTGGCCGCAGAATGTCAGTGGAACGAGGAGGCGCAGTGGGACATGTTCCTGCATGGGCTGGAGGACCGGATCCAGAAGGAGATTTATGTTCTGGACCTTCCCAGGAGTTTAAATGGACTAGTGGAACTAGCATTGAGGGTCGACGCTCGTCTGAGTCGTATTGGCCGCCGAGCATGCCCTAACAGACCGTATAACGACACGGAGGGTTGGCATGCCAGCAGCGGGAACACGGCCAGTTCAGCCTCCGCTCACGAACCCATGCAGGTGGGGAGAGCTCGCCTCTCCCGGGAGGAGAGGGAGAGGCGGAGATCCCAAGGACTTTGTCTCTACTGTGGTAGAGCGGGCCACTTTATCCACTCCTGTCCGGTAAAAGATCAGGCCCGGTAGTAAGTATGAGGCTACTATCGGGTGGTGTCACCACAGAGAAGACCTCATCATCTACTCTCCTCCCGGTAAGACTAAGATGGGCCACCCACACGCACGACACCCAAGCTTTACTGGACTCAGGAGCAGAGGGTAATTTCATGGACTTCAAGCTCGCTCACAAACTCCAGATTCCTATCACCTCACTCACGCACAAGATATCCGTCAACGCTCTCAATGGTCAAGAACTCCCCAACATTTCTCACACCACTGAACCTATCACACTCATCACTTCTGGCAATCACACTGAGACACTATCATTTCTACTCATGGACTCACCCCTTGCACCATTAGTTCTCGGCCATCCTTGGCTCACCCAACACAACCCCAGAGTTGACTGGGGTCATAACTCTATATCCATGTGGAGTAACAAGTGTCTTGAGTCCTGTTTAGTGTCTGCTTGTTCATCTGTGTCTGATTCTGTGTTTCTAGAGGAGGCAGTGGATTTGTCTAACGTGCCCGTTGAATACCTCGACCTGAAGGAGGTGTTCAGTAAGTCCCGTGCTGCTTCTCTTCCTCCGCATCGTCCCTATGACTGTGCAATACAATTATTGCCAGGTGAGTCTCCGCCTAAAGGCAAGTTATATTCACTCTCTGTTCCTGAGAGAGAGGCTATGGAGAGATACATCTCTGATTCTCTGGCATCTGGATTCATTCGTCCTTCCTCTTCTCCAGCGGGGGCGGGGTTCTTCTTTGTGGGGAAGAAGGACGGATCTCTGCGCCCTTGCATTGATTACCGTGGGTTGAATAACATCACAGTGAAGAATACCTATCCCTTACCGTTGATGTCCTCAGCCTTTGAAAGGTTACAGGGAGCATCCGTGTTCACTAAGTTGGATTTACGTAATGCTTATCATTTGGTTCGCATAAGGAGGGGGGACGAATGGAAGACCGCGTTTAACACCCCCAGAGGGCACTTCGAGTATTTGGTCATGCCTTTTGGGTTATCCAACTCCCCAGCGGTTTTCCAGGCACTCGTCAATGACGTGCTGAGAGATATGATTGATCAGTTCATATATGTTTACCTGGATGACATACTGATTTTTTCTTCTTCTCTCCAGGAACACGTTCAGCACGTCAGACGAGTGCTTCAGAGGTTGTTGGAGAATGGACTTTTTGTCAAGGCGGAAAAATGCATTTTCCATGCACAATCCGTTCCATTCTTAGGTTACATCGTCTCGACTGAAGGTATTCGCATGGATCCTGACAAGGTTAAGGCTGTGGTGGATTGGCCAAGCCCAGATTCCCGTAAGGCCCTACAGAGGTTTCTGGGATTCGCCAATTTCTACCGGCGTTTTGTTCGCAATTTTAGCCAGATAGTCGCTTCTCTTACCGCCTTAACCTCCCCCAGAGTGACGTTCAGGTGGTCCGATGCAGCCGAGGCTGCATTCACCAAACTCAAGAGCCGCTTTGTTTCGGCTCCCATCCTCATAGCTCCCGATCCCTCGCGTCAGTTCGTGGTGGAGGTGGACGCTTCAGAGGTGGGGGTAGGTGCGGTACTTTCCCAACGTTCCTCTTCTGACGACAAGATGCACCCTTGCGCGTTCCTTTCCCATCGGTTATCACCTGCGGAACGCAACTACGACATTGGCAACAGAGAGTTGTTGGCAGTGAAGTTAGCACTGGAGGAGTGGCGCCATTGGTTAGAGGGTTCGGGGGTACCTTTTATAGTTTGGACCGATCACAAGAATTTGGAATATATCAGAACCGCCAAACGACTCAACTCCAGGCAGGCGCGGTGGGCACTCTTTTTCGGACGTTTTGACTTCTCTCTCTCGTATCGCCCGGGTTCCAAGAATGTCAAACCCGATTCCCTTTCTCGCATTTTTGACCATTCCGAACGTCCATCCACTCCCGAGTGCATCCTACCCGGGACCCTAGTGGTCTCCACTCTCACATGGGAGGTTGAATCGAGGGTCAAAACGGCCTTAGAAGGAGTAGAGCCTCCGCCCGGTTGCCCACCTAATCGGTTGTTTGTGCCGGAGGGGTGTCGGTCCGATGTTATTCGGTGGGGGCATTGCTCCAACGTAGCGTGTCATCCAGGAGTCAGCCGCACTAGCTTTTTGGTTAAGCAACGCTTTTGGTGGCCACTGATGGCTCGTGACATTCGCAGTTTTGTTTTGGCTTGTTCGGTTTGTGCCACTGGGAAGACTTCTAATCGACCCCCAGATGGGTTACTCCAACCGCTGTCGGTCCCTTCGAGACCCTGGTCCCACATCGCGCTAGATTTTGTTACCGCCCTCCCGCCCTCCCAGGGCAAGACGGTTGTTTTGACCGTGGTGGACCGGTTCTCTAAGGCAGCTCATTTTATTCCCTTGCCTAAATTACCATCTGCCAAGGAGACAGCGGTAACTGTCGTGGATCACGTTTTTCGCTTACATGGCCTGCCGATGGACGTAGTTTCTGACAGGGGGCCCCAATTTGTGTCCAAGTTTTGGCAAGAGTTTTGTAGGTTACTGGGAGCGAGTGTCAGTCTGTCTTCAGGGTTTCATCCCCAGAGCAACGGTCAAACGGAGAGGGCCAACCAAGATTTGGAGAGAGTGTTGCGATGTTTGGTTTCTAAGAATCCCTCTTCCTGGAGTCAACAACTCTCTATGGTTGAGTACGCTCACAATTCGTTGCCAGTGGCAGCCACGGGTCTCTCTCCGTTTGAGTGTAGTTTAGGTTACCAGCCACCTATCTTTCCCAGTACGGAGTCCGAGGTTACTGTTCCCTCCGCTCACGCTTTCATCCAGAGGTGCCGTCACACATGGAGCAGAGCCCGTGAGACTCTTCTCCGGGTGGGGGCGCGCACCAAGGCTAAGGCTGATCGCCACCGGTCGAAGCCTCCGGTATACGTCGTTGGTGAAAGTGTGGCTTTCTACTAAGAACATTCCACTCCGATCCGTTTCGAACAAACTTGCTCCCAAATTTATTGGTCCGTTCAAAGTCACCAGGATCATTAGTCCGGTGGCGGTCCGGCTCAAGCTTCCTCCGGCGTATAGGAGAATTCACCCTACCTTTCATGTGTCTAAAATAAAACCTGTGTTTCAGGCACGCATTAACCCGCCGGTCCCTGTTCCCCCGCCGCCACGACTTGTTGATGGGGAACCCACCTTTTCTGTCAATCGTATTTTGGACTCTAGAAGGAGGGGACGCGGATTCCAGTACCTGGTGGACTGGGAGGGTTACGGTCCGGAGGAGAGAAGTTGGGTACCTGCTAGGGACATTCTGGATCACTCCCTTATCGATGATTTCAATCGACAGGTAAATTTGTCTGGGAACGCCAAGAGGCGTTCCTAGGGGGGGGTATTGTCACGGTTCATGAATCCACTGCCTCCTTTTCTCTCTCTCTCTCTCTCTCTCTCTCTCCCGTGTTTGTGTGGGCGTGGTTCCCAATCTCGGCTTGATTGTCTGCGCCAGCTGGAATCACTTAGCTTCCCTTTATATGTTCTGTAACCAGTGTTTCTTGTTGTCAGATCGTTGTTTTCTTCCCTGAGGTTGTGTCGTGTGTTCGTGCTCATTCTCTCGTCGCCCCTGTGTGGATTATCTTCTGTGCTCCTTCCTACCCATCCGGACACACTCCCCTGGATTTCTCTGCACGCTATCAAGGAAGATACACCTTAGTCCCTGGGTCGGATTCCGTCTGAGTACAGTCTGTCTGTCCTGTTGCTGTTGTAAACTGTATTCATTAAACCATCGTTGCTTGCATCTTGCATCCGCCTCTGTATTGTCACATATGGTGTGTGAAGTCGGATACATACAGACAGGCTCATCTCGAAGAGGTTTCAGCATCTGGCATCCAGGCATCTGTAGGCTGTAATTTTACATCACATTGCTCTGCAGCAGTAGCACAGCCAATGACATGACTTTTCTGAATTCCTTCCAGACTTCCAACTGAGCGCTTAAGTGACAAGGTACATACTGTGAGTGTTTCTTCAGTAAGCATACTATACATTCCCTTAGGAGCTAGGATGTCCAGTATGGGAAATCATTTTTGGCTACCTACACAAAAGTTGAAAAGGGTACACCAAAGCAAATTCCCCATTGATTACATACTAACAAAATGTCCCACTTAGGTGTTTTATATGCAAATCATTGCACAATGTATATCAAAAGCTTCTGTGTTTCTATACCTGTGTACCTATTTGATAAGATTAAATAATTAAGGAGCAATAAACTGCTCAACCGCCAAGGGAAGATACTCAGAAGTCTTAGATGAAAAGAGGAGGCAGATCTGAATAACTTCAAAGAAAGTATTGTTGCAAGAGTTCAATTATCATTGTTGGGGTACACGGTAAACAGTCTGCCTTCATTTCGCTCACATCCCTGAATCATCCCATTGAGATATGGGACCGGTCTATTGAATATTATTCACAGGAATTAATGATCTTCTTCCATAGTTTAAGGTCAGGGCCTTCATTAAAATTGACAGGCTGACTTTCAGATACTTGAAGGCATTGGCTGGTGTCTTGACCTTTATTGAAAAGTCAACATCTGTCCTGCCATTTGGGCCAACAGCATGGACGCCGTGGTATAAACAGACTCTAACGGTCTCTCCGGACCCGAAATCTTCATAGCAGAGCTGTGATCTCAATTAACAATTAATATTGCGGACAGAGAAGAACAGAGCAAAGTTTATGGGTGCGATCAGTTGTTGATTTATGGGTATGAACTATCATGTTCTGGAAGTTTCTGACTAGTATTTAGATTGAACTCTCTCTAACTCTGTTTCTACACGTTTTCTCTCGACCGCCCTCTCTGTCTCTCGGTCCCAACAGGACTCATTTGAACAAAGTCGAAAATGATCTTTTGTGCCCTTGTTTTGTAGAATCGGAATCCCAGCACAGTGGCAAGCGTCACAGTGACGTATCAGAAACCCAGCCAAGCAGGGCAGGTCCCATACAACGGGTGGGTTACTGCTCTAACTGCCTTCTCACGGCGGAGGGATATGACTCGGCTGAATGAATGGCAGGTCACATCTCAGAGGCTTGGGGATGTCAATGTTCTCCTAACACCCAGGACTATTTACTCTTCTTAATGACTAAAACTGACATCAATTACATTAAATGCTGACAAAAACACCTGGCTTATTTAGCATTTTTCCTGCCCTGTAACTCATTTTGAAGAGCGTCACTGTCGGATGATGTATTTTGTTAGATGTTGAAATATATATTTTCTAAGACAATTCATTTTGGATTATTTTTTGAGACTGACTCGCAGAAGCGGACTTTTCTCTGCTCTGTAACTAATTAAACGGAGCTTCGCGATCAAACAATGTCTTAGGTTAGATACTGGATATCTATTTTGAAAGATTTTGTGTCACTATAATTTTCCAGCAACTGACTCATACCTTGACATTCAACAGTACGGGACCATTTAAAGGACATTGCTAATCTTCGCAGATATTCAAAGAGTAAACCAGCTCGCTTTCTCTAGCCTCAAGGAAAAACCCTACATACCAGTTGTCATAGTCAGACTTATTTTAGTCTGAATGTCTGTCTGAAAACCTCCTCAACCATTTTGAGTGGATTTGTTTTGTGCTCTGAAGAGAGAAATTAACCTTGAAATCCCATAGCCACATACAGATAGAGTGTTGTAGCTGGCAATCTAAACAAGCCCAATTACTGGAGTCTGTACTGGAGTCAAACATGATGCAGTATTATGTGTAACGAACAATAATACAAATATGACTTGAACAGATAAAAAAAAGGATTTTATAGTTTTCATTAAATGTAGGTCTTGGAATAACAAAACACAGAACATTAAATTAGGAAAGTCTGTCCATTGTTTCATCTCTCTCTCTCGCTCTCGCTCTCGCTCGCTCTCGCTCTCTCTCTCTCGCTCTCTCTCTCTCTCGCCACCACAACCACGCCCTAAACAAAATCACTGAGTCCCTCTTCTCCCTTTCTCTCCTTCCCCCTCTCTCTTCCTTGTCGTCAGCCTGACTCATTCAACAGGTTCCATAAACACACGCAGGAGCTGCATCACTATAATCTTACAAGAATCATTCAACTTTGATTGTATTGACACACCAAATTACCTGAAAGGACCGCAAGCTCTTGCTGTGTCACCACCTCAGTCATCGCAAAGAAAACGACAAGAAAAAAACGGCAACAAAAGTAATGAATGAAGACAACCTGTTTGGTCCAAAAATATATTGATGGTGTTTATGGCTTATAGCTTCAAAGAGTAGAGACTAGTCTTCTTTCACCTGGGGAACCCTGCCCAATGCTCAGTAGTGCAATGCTGCTTTGTATCTAGTAGTCTTGTACAAAGCAGTGAGGGAGAGAGAAAGAGAAAAGGGGTAGGGAGAGAGAAAAATGAAGGGGGACGAGAGAGTAGAAAAGAGAAAGAGGGTGGAGAGAGACTGCACCATTGTTCCTATGATGAATCTGAATACGTGTCAGGGGAGGAAGGGAAAGAAAGAGGGAGAGCAGAAGTGAGAGAGACAGAGAGGGAGATATGACGAAAGGTTACTGTCTTACCTCCACAAGGTGGTCTCTGTAACACTCCCCAGGTGAAAGTCGTAAAGTTTGGTCAGATTCAGGATCACCTGGAAACAAAACACACATAACAGGGGTTATAAGTATGTAATAAGACTAATAACTCAAACCTATTAGATAATAAACAGAAACATTTAAGAATACCACAGGTTATTCTTTCAGAAGATATGAGAGACTGGGCAAACGTATGTTATATTCTCTTAGAACACCAACATACGTATTCCATAAAAAACAATACAAACCAGAATTAACACCAATATCAGGTGTTTGTAGATACATTGGCATGTTATGATTGTCTCTTCGGCTCTGTCTTTAACACAACACTAGTCAAGGGGCACTTTGCCAGCCTGTATGCGACTTTGAACCCTTTCTCTCTCTCGATCCCTCAGTGCTGCCGGTCTTGGCCCCTGACAAGCACAATCCTTATGTCCGTCTCTCTGTTCCGATAGCTTTGATCTGAGCGGTTTGTAAAGCGGGAAAGAGAGCGAGGAGGGAAGGGGGTCTTTGATAACCCACTGAACACGGTGACGGGTGAATCACAGACCAAGATGGCCGACCATATTCTAGAGACCCAGTGGTCAGATTTGATATCACAACAGAGGACCAGAGAACTCAGTGTTTTTTTCTTCGATCACTGAATCCCAAATCAACCCTTATATCTCCTCCCTAGGCACTCCTGTAGAACATGTTAAACTTGTAGAGTATTTGACATTTAAAAAGGCTTATGTAGTTTGTCCATTTCCATTTTGAAATTTCAAACTAGATTTCTTCCTTAAGAAAATTGTATGAACCCGTAAAAATATATATCTTTATAATCCATATAATAATTCACATTCCTGTTGCTGCAGAAGTATTTTCCTGACCCAAATAAAGATCCTACCTATGTACAGTTGAAGTCGGAAGTTTACATACACCATAGCCAAACACATTGAAACTCAGTTTTTCACAAATCCTGACATTTAATCCTTGTAAAGATTCCCTGTCTTAGGTCAGTTAGGATCACCACTTTATTTTATTAATGTGACTAGAGCATACAGAGCATACAGGTCGCAGTGGTGGGTTATACAAGGCACTTTGGTAACAAAACGGATTGCACTGTGATAGAATGCATCCAATTTGCTGAGTAGAGTATTGGAAGCTATTTTGTAGATGACATTGCCGAAGTCGAGGATCGGTAGGATAGTCAGTTTTACTAGGGTAGGTTTTGCGGCGTGAGTGAAGGAGGCTTTGTTGAGTAATAGAAATCCAATTCTAGATGTATTTTTGGATAGGAGATGTTTGATATGAGTCTGGAAGGAGAGTTTACAGTTTAGCCAGACACCTAGGTATTTGTAGTTGTCTACGTATTCTAGGTCAGAACCGTGCAGAGTAGTGATGCTAGTCGGGCGGGCGGGTGTGGGCAGTGAACGGTTGAAAAGAATGCATTTGGTTTTGCTAGCGTTTAAGAGCAGTTGGAGGCCACGGAAGAAGTGTTGTATGGCATTGAAGATCGTTTGGAGATTAGTTAACACAGTGTCCAAAGAAGGGCCAGATGTATACAGAATGGTGTCGTCTGCGTAGAGGTGGATCAGGGAATCACCCGCAGCAAGAGCGACATCGTTTGATATATACAGAGAAAAGAATCGGCCTGAGAATTTTACCCTGTGGTACCCCCATAGAGACTGCCAGAGGTCCGGACAACAGGCCCTCCGATTTTACACACTGAACTCTATCTGCAAAGTAGTTGTTGAACCAGGCGACACAGACATTTGAGAAACCAAAGCTATTGAGTCTGCCAATAAGAATACGGTGATTGACAGAGTCGAAAGCCTTGGCCAGGTGGATGAAGACGGCTGCACAGTACTGTCTTTTATCGATGGCGGTTATGATATCGTTTAGTACGTTGAGCGTGGCTGAGGTGCACCCGTGACCAGCTCGGAAACCGGATTGCACAGCGGAGAAGGTACGGTGGGATTCGAGATGGTCAGTGATCTGTTTATTACCTTGGCTTTCACAGACATTAGAAAGGCAGGGCAGGATGGATATAGGTCTGTAAAAGTTTGGGTCTAGAGTGTTACCACCTTTGAAGAGGGGGACGACCGCGGCAGCTTTACAATCTTTAGGGATCTCGGACGAAATGAAAGATAGGTTGAACAGACTGGTAATAGGGGTTGCAACAATGGCGGTGGATCATTTTAGAAAGAGAGGGTCCAGATTGTCTAGCCCAGCTGATTTGTACGGGTCCAGGTTTTGCAGCTCTTTCAGAACATCTGCAATCTGGATTTGGGTGAAGAAGAAGCTGGGGATGCTCGTGCAAGTAGCTGTGAGTGGTGCGGAGCTGTTGGCCGGGCTTGGGGTAGCCAGGAGGAAAGCATGGCCAGCCATAGAGAAATGCTTATTGAAATTTTCGATTATCATGGATTTATCGATGATGACCGTTTCGCCAAGCCTCAGTGCAGTGGGCAGCTAGAAGGAGGTGCTCTTGTTCTCCATGGCCTTTACAGTATCCCCACACTTTTTGGAGTTAGAGCTACAGGATGCAAATTTCTGTTTGAAAAAGCTAGCCTTTGCTTTCCTGACTGACTGTGTGTATTGGTTCCTGACTTCCCAGAACAGTTGCATATCGCATGGACTATTCGATGCTATTGCAGTCCGCCACAGGATGTTTTTGTACTGGTCAAGGGCAGTCAGGTCTGGAGTGAACCAAGGGCTATATCTGTTCTTAGTTCTACATGTTTTGAAAGGGGCATGCTTATTTAAGATGGTGAGGAAATTACTTTTAAAGAACAACCAGGCATCCTCAACTGACGGGATGAGGTCAATATCCTTCCAGGATACCTGGGCCAGGTCGATTAGAAAGGAGAAGTGTTTTGGGGAGCGTTTGACAGTGATGAGGGGTGGTCGTTTGACCGCATAGTGGATGCAGGCAACGAGGCAGTGATTGCTGAGATCCTGATTGAAAACAGCAGAGGTGTATTTGGAGGGCAAGTTGGTCAGGATAATATCTGTGAGGGTGCCCACGTTTACAGATGTAGGGTTGTACCTGGTGGTTTCCTTGATAATTTGTGTGAGATTGAGGGCATCTAGCTTAGATTGTAGGACTGCTGGACTGTTAAGCATATCCCAGTTTAGGTCACCTAACAGAACGAACTCTGAAGATAGACGGGGGGCAATCAATTCACATATGGTGTCCAGGGCACAGCTGGGAGCTGAGGGGGGTCTATAACAGGCGGCAACAGTGAGAAACTTATTTCTGGAGAGATACATTTTTTAAATTAGAAGCTCGAACTGTTTGGGCATAGACCTGGAAAGTATGACAGAACGTTGCAAGCTATCTCTGCAGTAGATTGCAACTCCTCCCCCTTTGGCAGTTCTATCTTGACGGAAAATGTTGTAGTTGGGGATGGAAATCTCAGAATTGTTGGTGGCCTTCCTAAGCTAGGATTCAGACACGGCAAGGACATTGGGGTTGGCGGAGTGTGCAAAAGCAGTGAGTAAAACAAACTTAGGGGGGAGGCTTCTGATGTTAACATGCATGAAACCAAGTCTTTTTCGATTACAGAAGTGAACAAATGAGAGTGCCTGGGGACACGCAGGGCCTGGGTTAGCCTACACATCACCCGAGGAACAGAGGAGGAGTAGGATGAGGGTACGGCTAAAGGCTAGCAAAACTGGTCATCTGGTGCATTGGGGACAGAGAATAAAAGGAGCAGATTTCTGGGCGTGGTAGAATAGATTCAGGGCATACTGTGCAGACAGGGGTATGGTGGGGTGCGGGTACAGTGGAGGTAAGCCCAGGAACTGAGTGATAATAAGAGAGGTTGCATCTCTGGACATGCTGGTAATACTGGGTGAGGTCACCGCATGTGTGGGAGAAGAGACAAAGGAAGTATCTAAGGCATGTACAGTGGGAGTAGGGGCTCCGCAAATGTCAGAATAATAGTAGAGAGAATTATTTATTTCAGCTTTTATTTCTTTCATCACATTCCCAGTGGGTCAGAAGTTTACATACACTCAATTAGTATTTGATAGCTTAACATTTAAATTGTTTAGCTTGAGTCAAACATTTTGGGGAGCCTTCCGCAAGCTTCCCACAATAAGTTGGGTGAATTTTGTCCCATTCCTCCTGACAGAGCTGGTGTAACTGAGTCAGGTTTGTAAGGCCTACTTGCTCGCACACACATTTTCAGTTCTGCCCACAAATTTTCTATAGGATTGAGGTAAGGGCTTTGTGATGGCCACTCCTATACCTTGACTTTGTTGTCCATAAGCCATTTTGCCACAACTTTGGAAGTGTGCTTGGGGTCATTGTCCATTTGAAAGACACATTTGTGACCAAGCTTTAACTTCATGACTGATGACTTGAGATGTTGTTTCAGTATATGCACATAATTTTCCTCCCTCATGATGCCATCTATTTTGTGAATTGCACCAGTCCCTCCTGCAGCAAAGCACCCCCACAACATGATGCTACCATCCTTGTACTTCACTTTTGGGATGGTGTTCTTCGGCTTGCAAGCTTCCCCCTTTTTCCTCCAAACTTAAAGATGGTCATTATGGCCAAACAGTTCTATTTTTGTTTCATCCGACCAGAGGACATTTCTCCAAATAATACGATCTTTTTATGGAGGTTTTGGAGCAGTGGCTTCTTCCTCGCTGAGCGGCCTTTCAGGTTATGTCGATATAGGACTTGTTTTACTGTGGATATAGATACTTTTGTACCTGTTTCCTCCAGCATCTTCACAAGGTCCTTTCCTGTTGTTCTGGGATTGATTTGCACTTTTCGCACCAAAGTACGTTCATCTCCAGGAGACAGAACGGTTCTCCTTCCTGAGCGGGATGACGGCTGCGTGGTCCCATGGTGTTTATACTTGCGTACTATTGTTTGTACAGATGAATGTGGTACCTTCAGGCGTTTGGAAATTGCTCCCAAGGATGAACCAGATTTGTGGAGGCCTACAATCTTTTTCTGAGGCCTTGGCTGATTTATTTTGATTTTCCCATGATGTCAAGCAAAGAGACACTGAGTTTGAAGGTGGACTTTTAAATACATCCACAGTTACACCTCCAATTTTCTCAAATTATGTAAATTAGCCTAACAGAAGCTTCTAAAGCCATTACATAATTTTCATAAATTTTTCAAGCTATTTAAAGGCACAGTCAACCTAGTGTATTTACACTTCTGACCCACTGGAATTGTGATACAGTGAATTAGAAGTGAAATAATCTGTCTGTAAATAATTGTTGGAAAAATGTAGATGTCCTAACCAACTGGCCAAAACTATAGTTTGCTAACAAGAAATTTGTGGAGTAGTTGAAAAACAAGTTTTAGTGACTCCAACCTAATTGTATGTAAACTTCCGACTTCAACTGTTGGTGCAAGCAGTATGGCCAAAATCCCCCCCAGCCTATTAGAAGGCAGATTGTTAAAATGTTATTAAAATTCTGCTTAAACCTATCTTAGATCTACAGGCGAGGCTTGTGGGTAGAAATGGCCAAGGGATTGATTTGGGATTCAGCGTATGCTCCTCTGATTGGTAGGCTAACGCAACCAGGTCACATATGGCGTCTATGGAGGAGACAAACGAAGAGTAATACTGGTGAGACAACATTGTCTTTATATGAATGCCACAACAGTCAGATGGTCACAGCGTCAATAATGATTGACATTGCCACCTCCGGATTGTGTTGTTAATTCCGAGGTTGACACAGGAATTTGATAATTACGGATTAGACCCTTTATTTCAATTTTCACCGAAAATGACATACGCCTGTAGCTCAGGACCTGAAGCAAGGATATATATATATATTCTTGATACCATTTGAAAGGAAATACTTTGCAGTTTGTGGAAATGTGAAATTAATGTAGGAGAATGTAACACATTAGATATAGTAAAAGATAATACAAAGAAAAAAATGTAATTTACATTTTTTCCTATCATCTTTGAAATGCAAGACAAAGGTAATAATGTATTATTCCAGCCCAGATGCAATTTAGATTTTGGACACTAGATGGTAGCATTGCATGTGCAACGTTTTAGACTGATCCAATGAACCATTGCATATCTGTTCACAACGTAGTATCAAGACTGCCCAAATGTGCCTAATTGGTTTATTAATACATTTTCAAGTTCATAATTGTGCGCTCTCCTCAAACAATAGTCTGGTGCTCTTCCACTGTAATACCTACTGTAAATTGGACATTGCAGTTAGATTAACAAGAATTTCAGCTTTCTGCCCATATCAGATATGTCCTGGGATCTTTTTTTTGTTACTTACAACTTCATGCTAAATATATTAGCCCACGTTAGCGCAACCATCTCGAGGGGGGGACACTGATCCCATAGAGGTTAAGAGCCCCAAGGACTGGCCTTTACCTCACTGGGGAGCCACTGATGGTTCTCTCTGAGAGATGGTGCCACCACTCTGGGAACCCTCTCCTTTTCCAAAGACTGTGAGCAGATGGTTCGAGCGTAGCAAGATTGCAGAGAGAGGTGCCAGAGAGGGCAGTGTAGAGAGAGAAGAAGAATAACATAAAATAAGAAAATTGGATTCATGCCATGATTGTAAAATGCGAAGCAAAACCGAGTATTTTTTGGAGTGTTGGTAGTGTGTGTGTGTGCGCTTGCATGTTCTTGCTTAAGAGTGTGTGTGTGTGAAAGTTCCTGAAGGGGCCTGATGTCGTCAGACAAGCTCGCTCTCCTCTGCCAGGGGGTGGCACCACACAGACAGGAAGCAGTCCCTCTCCATGACAGCATGAATAGAAAATTCACATCGAATAACTGGGGCACCAGCTGAAATCCCAGAGGATACTTTTGTTGTGTCAGCTTGTATCTTAATCATGTCTCCGAGAATGCCCTGCTCCCCCAACCACAAACGGAATACAAATGGTGAAAGCATTAAATGTGGTGCGGTTTTGAAAAATACTGAACCTTGTAACATAAGTTGGTTTACATAATGCCAATATTGTTTGGCCCTGTTTAGTTGACTGAAAATGGATTCAATGCAATACGGAATGGCACAAACAACTAAGTTTCACTTCGCGGCCATTTTTCAAGTACATTCACCCCAATTGGCCTGCAATGAATGGAAGAAAATGTCAGCGGCGTTACACTCCTGGTTGCATCGCAAAATATATTATTCGCATAACATAATGTCCCATGTCCACAAAGAGTAATACAAAGTGCCAAACGCAATTTTGAATGCTGATTTAGCTATGTGGCGTGCTAATGATAGGTCGCTAATGACTTTGAGAAAATAGTTCACCACTCCTCCAAGCCAGTCAGAAGTTTAACTCTATTAGCCTGAATGAGTATCTAGTCCCTCAGGAGTGTTAAATCAGTGTGGCGTGGTGGAAACGCCTGGCTAATAAAATAACACCTGATGTCTGTGTCCTTGTGGATAACTGGTGCTGCATGTGACGACAGTGTTGCATCATGGTTGAATTAACCATACAGAAGCTGTGTTATTGAACATGTCAGAGAATAATCATTAAACCATAAATGTAGAGTGGGGAACATTAGTTGACCATTTGTTTTAATATACTTTTCTTGAGACACCTGTATAGGTGTATGTTAATGAGACTTCTGCCTGTTAACACAACTATTCTTCTCATTCAAAGACTTCAGTACCTATTTTATATAGAGAGCGAGAGCGAGAAAGAGAGAGAGAGAAAATTGGGCCATCCCTGCCTTGCCATTTACACCCTCCGGCCCCCAACTCCCAATGGGCCATCATAGGGTCAGGCAGGGGTGAGGAGTGACAATGTTCCAAATTACATCATTTTGCAGGGTGAGCTCACTCACAGGCCGGCTGATGTGTCACAGGTCACTGCCTATGGAGAGAAGGGGACCTACCTGATGTCTCTGACCTTTTACAATTGGACTTTGACGTTACCTCAAAACCACAGCGGCGCTAAAGAACTTTATTGGAATCCAGTACTTCCTCAAGTAGGAAGTCTACAAAAAGGGCTATGACTGACATCTGACGTCCAAATCCCCAAAAAAGCAAACGTAAGAGCAGATGACACCAAAATGGCAGCCGAACGAAACGCTGATCTTTATCTAAAAGTGATTAAGGCCCCCAGCCTTTTAGTAATGTGTCTGCGGCCAAGCAACTACTACATCAAGTGGAGGGAGAGGCTTGATAATGAGAAAGGGAGATTGGAGAGGCTTGATTATGAGAAAGGGAGATGGGAGAGGCTTGATTATGAGAAAGGGACATGGGAGATGTTTTATGGCTCTATCCGGGC